>NC_056748.1:666066599-666331599 GCF_019279795.1 Protopterus annectens
GTCTTTCTACTTTTTTGAAATATCTTTCTTATTTTGGAGACCTTGCAGCTGCCGTACTCGCAGAGTCTTCTGTAGTTTCAATTTTTAAAATCTGACATGTCGTAACATTCCCAAAAAACCTGTTCACAATTACCACTCTCTTTCCACCACACCTCTAGCATTTGCTAGCATTTGCTATCTACCTGTGGAATTTTCTAACGTTTGCTTGCCGTATGTAAATAAAAAACAGAAACCGGGAACTGAAACTCAGTTGTCACTTTTTACTGAATAACCATTAAGTACTTTCATTCTATTAGTTGGACTTTTTCAGAATGACACCTTAATATTAAATCCATGTTTTTTTTTCTTGGTTATGGTATGTTCAGATTTGCTTGCCTACATTTTAAATTAATTTGGGCATAAACCCCCATGTCACACAATGGGTGGCCAACTGGCTCACTGACAGAACCTAAACCATGAAAGTAGCCAATTCCAAATCAGTCTCCAGACCAGTGACAAGTGGGAGTATCACAGGGTTCAGTCCTGCTGTTCGGCATCTACTTCTCTGAGGGCTTAGGGCTAACAAAATTTGTAGACTACTGCAAACTGGGAGCCATTATTGAATCCCCTAAGGAAGTGGACTTTCTACAAAAGGGCCTCGCTAAGACAGATACCTGATGTCAAAGCCACGGACTCAAGCTCAATGACAAAAAAATGCATAGTCACCCCCTTTGAGAAAAACCCTATGCCAACGAGCTACCACATAGGCAGTAGCATGATACGAGACCTAGGGACACAGGTAGACAGTAGTGTCTCCTTTGATAACCACTTCGCCACAGTGGTCAGGAAATTCTACGTGGCACACCTCATCACTTAAGGTTTCTCATTTAGGAGAAAAAAAAAAAAAAAAAAAGAAGGAGGTCATTGTGTCCCTCTACTCAGCCCTCATTAGACTTATTATAGAGTACAACACCCCGTTTGGGATGTACCTCACAAGACATGTGCAGCAACTGGAAAGACCGCATAAATACCTCACCAAGAGGATCACTGGCCTCAAACAGCTGCCCTATACAGACCGTCTTAAGAAACTCCAGCTCTACTCAGTCGCATATTACCTACTCAGAGGCGATCTCTGCCTAACATACAAAGCCATGTCTATCCCAGAGCTGTTGGACATGCTACACTTCCCAATCCCTTTAGGCCACATGCTCGAGGGACCTTAACCTTGTCACCACAACAAACAGAACTTGCTGGAGGGACAGGTTCCTGTCCCAGAGACTTCCCATATTCTGAAACAAGCTGCCCATTCATGTCAAATAGAGCACCTCATTGCCTCTAAAGTTTAAGAAAAATCTGGACAATTGGATGGGAAACAGGAAATTTACCCCAGGGATCACCTCAGTGGCTCTGCTCGAAATGGGCACAGGAAAATAAATGTTTTGGGTGGCTTAAGCCAGGGAATTTATTACTAATGGTTTCAGAGAGATTGTATTTAGTATACACACCTAACAGGTTATATATAAAAACATTCACTTATTTGGTGTCTTTAGATGTTCTTTGGTGGTATGACTGATTTTGTAATTTAGAATTTGGACCAATGATTTTCTGAATTTTATCTGATGGGAAGGAGTTTTATGTAAGGCTCTATTTATTTTTTGTATCATTCTGAAGTATTCCAACTAACAGAACAAAAGAGCTAAATGGTTATTCAATAGAAAGTGCGACACAACAGTGTTTCAACTCCAAGTTTCTGATTTGTGTGTGGCACTTGGTTGGATATAAAAACTCCAAGAAAAGGAGAACCCAGTGCCCAACATACTACAACAAAGGTGTAGAAAGCTCAGAAATCCATAAACTGGCACTGGAAGGCACCAGAACAATGAGGGGGCGTGACAGTATAACCAACGAGTTTATTAACAGAATACGCACACCACATTACCGCTTGAACTTCTATCACCGCATTTTCATCCCGACAGTAGCATATAATATAGCAATAATCCACGCCTGGGTGTGGGTAATGCTGGATTTACTCACGGTTGGTGTGGTTTGGTCCCGAGGGGCCAAACAAAGCCAACAGTGGGTAAATCCAGCATTACCCACACCCAGGCGTGGATTATTGCGATTATACAATGACATCATTTAAGAAAAAAAGAATTACTTTTCTTAAATAATGGCATTGTATAATGCCTCCTTGACGCCCCTCCGCAGCTGTCTGGTATTCTGCGGCAGTTCTGATGTATTGCGTATGCCTACGCAGTACATCAGAGCTGTGGGCAAAAGCAATGGAGAAAGCAAGACCCAAGTTGCTTTTTACAAACTGTCTCGCTATGTTAAAGGAGTTTAACATAGCGAGACAGTGTGAAGCAATGGAGATCTTGCATTCTCCGTTGCTGCAAAAAAAACAAGTTATAGTAATGGAAAAAGTCCGGGCGACCGGACCTTTTTCCATTACTATAACTCTGATTTATAACGTGCACGCTGACCAATCAGCATGCACGTTTTTTAATATTAATGGGGGGGGGGTCGTTGTATAATCCATGGGTTTAAATACCCAAAACCCACCAACTACATTAGATAATTGAACATTCACATTACACCTATTAATGCAGTAAAAAGGCATTAACAATAAAAATCGTAGGATAAATTAATTCCCTAACAAATCAATCACAAGTAGAGCAAACCCGGGGATTGTATGTCACTACTATTGGATGAAGTCCTACTGTTGGGACGAAAACGCTTGATAGGCATTCAAGCGTTAAATGTGGCATTCATATTAAATTAATAAACTTGTTGCTTTTACTGTCACGCCTGCTTGTTATTCCCGTACCTTCCAGTGCCGGCTGGCTGTAAAAATACATATACAAGTGCTTTCAAGCAAAATTCCTTTTGTTGATCCCTCGGGATACCTTCGTACTACAGCTTGTCTTAAGTCTTATATTTTCTGAACCCTAGACTCAAGTTTGTCTAGAACCTAACCAGTACACAGGTGCTTCAAAAGATGAGACTTTCGGCACTCATTCTAAATAACTGTGACAGTACCGCTAATGATTATGCTGGCACCACCACCGCAGTTATAACTGTGACAGTACCAGTGCCAAATTATCTTTAGTAAGAGTCTGTTTGTCTTTTCGGCTTTTCCCGGTTAGGGGTCGCCACAGCGGAACTCCGGTCCGCTAATGATTGGCAGTTGATTTTTATGGTGCCGAGTTGCCAGCCCGACGCCCAACCTTCAGCGAAGGCACACCCATTTATGCATGTCATTCAGAGGCCAATCGACCGCGGGGAACATGCAGACTCCACACAGAAGGCACTCCAGTCGTGAATCGAACAGGAGAACCACTTGCTGTGAGGCAACAATGCTACCGCTGTACCACATCTGTAGCAAAAGTACTACTTAAAATTTAACCTACACTTTCAACATTCCCAGTAAGCAAATGCAAATAAATTGGATAAACAAAATTAAAAACAGCACTCTCTTCAGTGGAGGCCTGGGATTATACTACAGTTGTGCAATGAGCCCAATGCGGAAGGTCTCTCTTCCACCCACAAATGCCCACAGTCAAACAGTTCCACAGAACATTTAATCAATCAACACTTTTTTGCTAGGAAGCAAGCTTTGGGGTTAGGAATACAAAGACTGTTAATGCAACAGAAACAATTAGTTGATGTTAGCCTAATGTGCTTCAAGCTTGAACTGAATAACTCTAAATACACCTGGATCAGTGTTCTAGTCCCCTTATCAAACGCACAACTATATGTATAATCATCCTCCCAAGCATCTTTACTTACAACAATAATGATCATACTTCTGTGTGCAGACTCCCACAACCATATTACACTTGTGCACCTAAACTAATGTACTCCCAAAATTCCTCATGAGAGCATCAGCACTGCATAGGATTCCAGAAGGCAATTTTTTTCCCCCATCAAGCCAGTATCAGGTGGTAGACATCATTAGCAAGTGCACTACAACATGCACTTATAGGGAGAGGGCATTGTGAGTTGCCACAGTGCACCTGAAGGGTCTCGCTTAATTGGATCTGCGAGGTCCCCACCACAGAAGAAGAAATGGGTTCAAAGTCATTCAAAGGAGACCCACTGCTTAGCAAGAATGTTGGTAAACTTAACACAGCAGGAAAACAATTTCAAACAAGTACTTACTACACAAGTCAAGTTATTAATAATCAGTCTTCATTCTATACATATCTTCAGACATTCTTAACATTTACTTAAAATGACAGTTACATTATTTCTCTTATACCTCAACTTTTTACTTCTAATTCGTGTAGTGCAGCAAGTCCTTTAGGGTCATACTTGAAGAACTCGGGATGCAGTGTGGGTTAAAGTCAACCTAGAAAATACAATATTGCCAGATAAACCACCTGAAAATAAAAAAGTTTCCTCAGCCGACTTTCTGAAGTGCTTACCACAAATTACACTCTTTTTTGATAATCACCATAGTTTTTTCCTTGACAGCAAAGTACACTTATCAGTTACCAATTTTACACGCACTCCCTTGTACACCAAAGGAAAGCACATATTTGATCCCTCACCATACATGAAAATGTCACTGTCATGGCTGGTTCATCGCACCGTCCCACTAGGAGAAAAAAAAAAAAAGGCACTCCTTCCTGTGTCCTCAAGCTTTTTACTTGTACAGCATGGGAACCAGTCCAATTTGCTTCCCTGCAAAAAAAAGTCAGATAAAAATGGGACATACTTGAAAAGATACCCAACATTTATTTGCCTTAGTAATTATACAGTTGGATGAACTAACAAAAACGTATGCAAATCTTGGGTTTCTTTTCTAATGAGCCAAACATCTATGTAGGAGTTTATGGCTTCCATAATCTCACTGTTCATATCTTGGCTTCTCTTTTTCTTATTTTTCGAAAGGTTCTGAGTTTACAGTATTGTAAAAGGATTCCCTTCCTAAGTCAGGAGGCAATCAGAATTAACAAAAAAAAAAAAATGCAACTTCAATATTTGATGTTTTCCATGACTGCTCTTACCACAAGCAACACATCCAGAACTACCCCAGTCTGTGGTTGTTATGGAGTAATGAGTCTCAGCAATATATTTAAATATGCCTAAACTTTTTTTTTTTTTTTATATATAATTACCCCTGTTGCTCCTACTAATATCGAAACTGAGAATCTTTAACCCATATTGCTTTGGTTCCTGCTTTACATACCCTGGTATTTTGCAACTTCAAGGCATCTTGGATACTGCTAGGTGCAACCATGTCAATGATTAATTTAACTAACATTCTTTTCTTCAGAAACTTTTTAATGCACTTCTACTTCCTTGATTGCTGGTACTTGATCCCATGTGATCATAACTTTATTTTCAGTATTTCTTTTGTGTGTGTGTGTGTGTGTGTGTGTGTGTGTGTGTGTGTGTGTGTGTGTGTGTGTGTGTGTGTGTTTCATGTTTCCATTGCTACCATACAGTTTAAAATCGTTTGCTTTACTTTTCACTGAATTAACCAAAGGTATGTCTAGCTCAGGTCTCACATGCAAAATTCTCCAACTGGTGTGACTGACCCTCATTTTATCATTCTGATCACTTCCAGCTCTGACTGTTGCTGCAATCTCTAGGTTGTTTTTGGGGAGGGGGGCTTTTGCAGACTCTAGTCACTGCATTCAGTACCTTTCTGTGCCAATTACTTAATAAAAAAAAATCAAATTTAAAGGGTTACCACTGACAATACATTTGCAAAGCAACCAAGAAGTGTGTCTGCTCAATACTGCACAATCACCACATCTATGGCAATCAAGCTTCTTGAAAGTCAGCAAGTCATACAACTTGACTATCAAACCTATGGACCTAGGAGCTTGACATGAAACATGTCAAAAAATGAAAATAATATGAAAAAGGTACAGCAGTGTAAACAGCCAATTCCCCAACTGCAAACATGCCTAAACTGTAACAAACCTTCCACAAATACTAAAGACAACCAGGGGCTATTTTTAAACCATTCAACTTTGGCACAACAATGAAGAGCTGAAAGAGCAAAGCACCATGGTGCATATGGAATGAGAGAGGGTTCAAGGCAGCATGGGAAAATATCAGTAGTCAAGCAGTCTTGATTACTGGAAAAGGACAGACCTCCTTTTACTTAGCCAAGAGAATTTACACACACACACACGTATGTACACAGGCCTGTTATATTTGTATGTTTCCAGATTTAACTGGAAGCAACTACTGAAAGAGATGAGCACGCATATTTTTTCAATGATTTGCACACAAAAAAATGGTACTTTTCCATTATCGGGGCAACACATGTAAGGTGCGTGGATGGATAGACCTAGCCTTGAAAATGCAAGGTGGACCACTTACTGGCACCAATATAAAAAGGGTTTGTCAAGGTCGTAGATTTCAGAAAAGGACAGCCTTTGTCATGCGAAGCCCTTTCCTCCTACCCCTGTTTTTTCACTTTTTTTTCTAGGCACCGTACCGCTGTAGAAAGAACCCATGTTAATTTATAAACACAGTGTGAATGAGTGACGTTATTTTGTGAAAAAATAAGGAAGTGCTCCTCTTTCCGGCCATCAGCGGACTTGTAAGGGAATAAAACTCCCAGCAGTTTAGTAAGCCAATATATCCCAAATGCAATAATTCTGAAACCCCACAGGCAGCCCTGAGTTCAGATCTCCCCATTCTCAGTGTGCTCGTTGACAAATATACCTCCCAGCATTACAAATCTTAACATGCTGACCATTACAAATCAGCTGAGGGTCGGGAAGAGGAGCACTTATTTATTTCCCCACAAAAATCACATTGGTCATTCACACGCTATTTCAGAATTAACAGGGGATCTTTGTACAACTATCTGTATAACCAACATTGACTTTGTCGCAAAGCAGTAACAATCCCACAACTCCAAACTGAAAACCACAAAACCCTCGGAAATTAAGAAGCGGTGAGTTGCAAAGAAACATCAGTACTACGGTGACAACAAAGGCAAAACTCAAACGCAGAAATGAACAATCAAGCGACCACTGCTAATTTGAAAGAAAATGAATAGTATCGTGAGGAAGAACAGAAAGTTAAACCCAGACAAAAATAAGCTGTGGCGAGTGCACATGATGCGCACATTTTGCACGTTGCCCCGTTAACGGGAAAGTGCCCAAAAAAATACTGTTAGTACTAGCACTACCACCAGGTCAGTACACATCAATATACATACATATATACATACAGACACATATAGATGACTTTTCTTAAACAAAAGAACAGTTGAAGTGTGCAGACACTTTGCCTTTCAATTTCACAATGCATTTTGCCTTAGCATTTTGGTCAAAGAGGACAGCTGTATATAGTATGTTATAGAAGGACTTCTGCTGCCTGCTGTGGGTGTGGGTAGCTGGCATAGTAACAAGAGTGATTTTAAAAGAAGAGGAAGCCAGAAAAAAATATAACAGAGAGGAAATAAGAAAGCTCTGTAAAAACATATCAGAGCAGAGCCATTAAGTCCTTCAGTAAATCTAAAGTGTTATAAACTCAAAACTTTTCACATTAGCTGAAACACCATCATAGAGCAATTGCCTTACATATGCTACACTTGGGGGCAAGAGATTTCAGAATGTCTGATACCAGCTAACAAGGATGTTGAAAGTCTTGACCCCACCACAACCACCCCCCCCCCAAAAAAAAAGTCTACAAATACTGGCAGCAAAGCAACTTCGCTTATGGTGCTTGAAATCAGCAATGAAAATTTAAAAATAAATAAATAAATAAATAAATAAACCAAGCCAATTACCAAGTACAACACCCTCTTTCATATGTAACTCACCAAACCATAAGAAAGAAAGACCACAAAGGTTCCTAACAAAAAAGATCACAGGCCCAATGTCTCTGAGCTCCCAAGAGAGGCTGGAAGACTCCATTCATTTATTCTTTGTATTATACACTTATGATGGGAGACCTTGGGCTTGCTGACAGTGCTGTAAGAGACCTGAATGTCCATGACTTCATTTACCTCCACATTTCCACCAGTTCTAAAAATCAAAGACCTAAACCTCCAATAGATAAATAAAACAAAGAGGAGGCCAGGTTTACAACCCAGCGCCTCCCAAACCAATGGAACAAACTTCCCCTGCATGTTAAGCAGTACAACTCGCCAGTCTTCCTTCAGACATGGCCTTCATAAAAAGTTACATCACAATAAGAAGAATCGTAACATTTTTTCTTAAAAAGCATAACCTCATGATGACCTTGATGAATTTATCAACAAATTTCCTCCAGGATTGTCCGGTACAGTACTCCTAAAGAAAGGAAGTGCAGACTGAGGGAGAGTACTGGCAAGGTTTGAATGGTCATAAGACTCAGTGGCCTTAAAATACTAAGGATCTATAAAATGTGGGCATGCTGATGAGTTAATACAAAAAAGGTATTTTGTGTCACTATATACAGAGAAACAGCAGACCTGGAGTTCTACATCCAAAAACAAACTACAAAGTTAACACTGACATAGCAATACAAATATAACACTGTAAACAGAACACGGAAATATTAACCAATCTGGAATAAGCTTTTAAGATTCAACGCAGGAATTAAAGGCTATAAACTTGGTAGCTTCTTGCTATAATTCAGAGTTTGCCAGCTCCTGCCCTCATCACTGTGTCACATCTGAGCAAATCATTTAACAGAATCCTTGTGTTCCCCAACAAAAGGAGAGTTTGCACCTAATAAGTTAGTCCACTAAAGTACAACAAATCAATTAAAAATAAGGGGCGGCCAAGGTGGTGCAGTGGTTAGCATTGTCACCTCACAGCAAGAGGTTCTCCAAATTGGCTGTAGATGTGAGTGTGTACGTGTGTGTGCCTTCAGTGGAAGGTTGGGCGTCGTGCTGGCAACTCGACACCGTAAAACTCCACTGCCAATCATGAGCGGACAGGTGATCCGCTGTGGCGACCCCTAACCGGGAAAAGCCAAAAGAAGATGAAGACTGTGACAAGAAAAATTACACTAAAAATAAATTTCCTTCTTCAATTAACACTTCGCAAAGAAAAAAAAAAAAACACACACACACACACACACACACACACACACACACACACACTTGTACACATGTGAATACATTATTCCCACCTTCTGTTTCTATTTTGACACACCAGTGGGTTAAAATCATTTTGACACACCAGTGGGTTAAAATCATCATCATGTTACTTCGTGATTTTCAACTACTGCTCTTATGATTTACTGCAACTAATGTGCAAAATAATATAATTTGTAAAGTTCTGTACTACCCCACTTCTTTGAACTTATTACAGATCATTAATATAACAGGAACTGGTTACCAACTATGCAAAACCAGTCCTTTCTCATCCTAAGAATACTGCAGAAATACAACCTTAACTGATGGATACAGCCACAGTTACAAAGAATGGCAGTGTTCCTGTATGCACACACTGCAGCAAAGTGGCTTAGTCACCAGGGTTCAATCCTTGGGTCCAGTTACTGTCACAGTAATGTTCTGAGTAAAACTCGCCATGTCTGCATTTTTTTATCCCAAGTACTCCAATTTCCAATAAACATCCTGACTAACTTGAACATGTCAGACCTTCAGATTTACCCCCCCCCCCCAACACCCTTACCGCCCAAGCCATGGCTTAATACTTTCAATCAGTTAATTTGCCGATTCAAATTAAATAAAAGACAGCCTCACCATCACTACAGGAACTTAACCCAAGTGGCTTTTATGGGAGATATAACTAGCATTTTCTGAACATCCTACAAGGAAGGCAGGTGCACAACTTGCTGAATACTTAGCCCTTACATGTGGCACAACAGGAAACACGAATCAAGTTAGAAAGGTAGCAGGCTGGGTTTTCAAAGCAGACAAATAAGGAAGCTCCAAGTAAAGCACATAAATTCCTCAACTTGAAGGTGGAAAAAAGTGCAGCCGAAAACGGGCAGCAAAACTTTTGAAAACATTCATAGCACTAGCAAAACAGTACATTCTAAAAATGCAAAACACAAAAAGACTTAAGAATACTACAGAGCCTCAGCAGATGGCAAAGGTATTTTACCATTTAGTACCACACCCACACAAAAGTGAAGGCTAGGAGTATTTTATAATATCAGCATTAAAATGATAAAACAAGAAGGTGCAGAAACATGAAGCCTCCCCTGCTAGAAGATTACACAGACCAGCCTCTTAACTATAGTCAAACCTAACAGTTTTCAACAGATTAATTTATTAAATGAAACCTACATTGTGGCAAGAAATGTTTATGACTCAATGTAGTTCTTATTGCGAAATGCCAATAATTTTATCATTTCATAAATGCCGAATGTCTTGTCAGAAATGAAAAGGGTATGAGGACCAGCCCACCCAGCTGATGAGTACAGAATCTCTAAACATGTTGATTATTTATCTACATTTGTTAACTGGAAAAGTCTGACTGGGCCAGAAGCCCATTTTCAGCGGAGGCCTGGGGAGAAATGCTCCACAGAAATATAAGCAAACTACAATAATTACATAGTACGATAGTACATACACAGTAAGACAGAGAATACACATCATCTAGTTAGTCTAAACAAAGTAGTATTCAATACAAGTTTTTGGCGGATACAGGTTCAGAGAGAAAAACACACAAGTATTTCAGTGAAGATCACGTTGAGGAAAAAAAATTAGTACCGTGTACATATTAAATAATAGTTATGAACAAATGAGATTTCCTTTACATATATTTTTGGGAGTAGTAATAACCACTAAGGAGAGGGAGAAAATAAAGGTAAGGAGTGGACAGTGTGTCGACAGTTATAGATATCTCGCCAGTCAAGTTTGGTGCAGGAGCTAAGCCAGTTCTTGGATAGATGTTCAAATAGTAGTAGTTTGAAATTGGTAGATTCAGGTGTGTTTTGGAGGGTGTGGGGTAGAGAGCTCCATAACTTGGCTATCTGATTTGAGAATAGGGCTTTACTGCGAATGCTGTTAGCTTTGTTGACTGTGAGCAAGTTTCCATCTGCAGATCTTAAGAGTTGATGGGAACGAGTAGGGAACAACAAGCTCCTTGAGGGATGGGCAGCTGTCAGGATGGTAAATGATACTGTGTGCGAATTTAAGTTGGTAGAGATGGAGAATCGAGCCAATTTAAATTTATGCACAGCAATACAATGGTGGGTTTGGTGAGGAAGGCTGGCTGCGAAGCGGGCTATTTTGTTGTAGCAAATTTCCAATTGGGTTAAGTCTGATTTTTTTTAACTGGCAAAGAGGGGGGAAAGCATATAGGAGCGTAAAGAGGAAGAAGGTTCTGGATATGGCCGGTCTGGTATTGTCAGTGAGGAATGGTTTGCTTCTGTACAGTGAGCCAAGTTTGATGTGAACTTTCTTAATTGTGATGGCTACGTGTTGCTCAAATGAGTTTGCTGTTGATTTTCACACCAAGGAGTTTTGTATGTTCGACTGGTTGGATAATGGTGTTGTTTGCTGAGAGAATGGTGAAAAGAGGTGTGGTTGGCAATTAACTGTCTTTTTGGGGTTGAGGATTAGTTGGGATTTACTTGGATATCTTTCTAGATCATTAAAAGCTTGTCGGGCTACTATTTGGAGGTCGGATAATGTATCTGCTGAGCAGATTAAAGCTGAATCATCTGCATACTGAATTACTTTAGCATGTGTTGTGGGTGAGACTAGATCATTGGAGAAAATGGTGAAAACAAGGGGTCCTAGTATGGACCCTTGGGGGCCTCCAAAGTGAGAGTTCGGATTTCCATCGTACTGCTTGTTGCCTGTCAGAAAGATAGCTTAGGAACCAGGAGAGAAAAGTCTTTGATAGGTTTAGTGAGGCAAGAGTACTAAAGAGTTTCTGATGGGAGACTGTGTCGAATGCCTTTGACATGTCTGGGAAGATTGATGCTACTTGCTGGTTTGAATTTCTCAGTTGGTTGCTGGTGTTAAAGAAATTAATTAGGGCTGTGGCTTGAATTTCTCAGTTGGTTGCTGGTGTTAAATAAATTAATTAGGGCTGTGGCTCGGTCTGGAACAGTGTTGGGAGGGAGAGATAAGGTTGTGAGTTAACAGGTATTGTAGTAATTGAGTGTGGATACATTTTTCCAGAACATTTGTTCTGCTACAGACCTATTTACCCGAATGGAGATAAGCAGAGTTATGGCATCGGCTGAAAACTGGAGGTACTCATTGGGGAGTTGGTCAGCTGCTAAGGAAAAAGGTTTCAGTTTTTTCAGCATTGTTCTTAAGGTGTTAGTCGAGACAGGTTTGAGGTCAATAGAGGAGTTGTTAATTTCCATATTAGGTGAAGGAGACTGTGGGGTGGAATTGTTCCCTGTAACAAAGAAGAGGATGGTGTTTATAAAGTAGGTGAGGCAATACTCACCCTTTGGTTTTTGGCTGTTGGTTCTGGGGTTGCAGCTTTACCTAGGTGGAGGAGTGAGTTAATTGCTTGCCAGAACTTTTTGGGATTGTTTTCAGATTTGTTCTGCACAGATGTGCAATATGTTTTTTTGTTAGTTTGAGTTGTTTTTGTCTGATTACAGAGCTACTGGTATGCTAGCAGAGATTTACTGTCTTTTGTTTTCTGGTATGGAAACCAGATTTGTCCCTTAGTTTTTGAAGTCTTAACCGTTTCTTTTGATATCCAGGGCAATCTCTTATTTTTAACACATGTACGAGTTGGTGCCAAGCTATTTAGAATAGCTAGAAATGTATCATTAAAGTATGTTACAGCCTGGTCAAGTTGGAAATGATGGAGTTGTGTCCAGTTGCATTTATTCAGCATGTCCAAGAACGCTTCGTTGAAGAAATTTTTGGTATTTCGTATGACTTTGTAAACTATTGCTCTGGGTGGGCTGAGCTGATGATGGATTAAATATGTAGGTCTATGGTCACTTATTTGGAAGCCATCGGAGAGACAGTTGTGAGTGATACTGTTAATAAGTGACCAGTCTAAGATAAATTCCCTTTTGCTAGGTTTATCTATTCGAGTGGGAAACTGGATTGTTTGGGAGAAACTATGTAGATTTATGAAGGTGGAGGGGGAGAAACTATGTAGATTTATGAAGGTGGAGGGGGAGAAACTATGTAGATTTATGAAGGTGGAGGGGTTATCACCAGTGCAAGTGTTCTAGTCAAAGTTGAAGTCGCCTGTGATAATGGTTTCATGGGTGTAGGTTGAAGCTTTCCAGGCTATGAGTTCCTCAATGGCAGTGGGAGTACTGTGGGGAAGTATGTAAGTGGCTATTAAGGTAATATTTTTGTTTTTTGGGTTGATTCTGAGTCGTGTTACTAGGACATCAAAGTTGTTATCATAAGGGTATTTGATGGCTAGGTAGTCTATGCTTAAGTTATCTTTGTAGAAGATTGCAACCCCGCCTCCCTTCCTCCTAAGCCAGTCTAACCTGTTTACACTATAACCTTGTGGAAGTATGTCTAGCTCTCTTATATGGGGTTTAGCCACGTTTATGTTGCTAAAAGAATGTTTGGCGAGTACTGTGCAATGACTGCATGAAAGTCTACGAGTTTGTTAACTAGTTTTCTATGGTTCATGTTAAGAATGAGAAGGTCTGTAGTTTTAATGTGAGGAAGAGGCGGAATGGAAATTTCCTTCACACACAAAGTATTCCAAGAGGCAAAAAGTACAATGTCTAGCACACGCTTACAGGGCTTACATTAAAATTTTAACAGAGAGATGTGGGGAAAAAAGCCCACATAAAACACAGTACAGCAGTTTCAGATGAAAATGCCACCCTCACCAACCTCTACAAAACACAAATTGCTTGAAGTGAAAGCATGCTAAGCTCCATCCAACGAGAATAAAATGTCAAAAAACATACCCCTCTCCCAAGGACTGGCACATGTTAAAATTCCCCAATGGGTAACCTACAGAAGAAAATACACCTCTCCATCTTAATTCAACTTACTCACAGCTGATCATGACCTAGAATGCACTTGCTTCTGAATTCTGAGGCATACTCAGCACCTGCCAAGACACTCCAACTTCTTCAGTTTGAACATAAGTCACTAAATCTGCATCAGTTACCCAGTTCCTCTTCCCTTGCTGAGAGTCGTTAATGAAAGAGGTAGACTCACGTCACAGTCACCAACAAAAGTTCAGCACTTCCTCAACTGTCTAAAAGCTAAATACTTACTGAATGACCTTCAAACCCACTACCAAAGAACATTCTAGATAAACATCATATAGCCCTGAACAGGAGGTTCCCTTAAAGCTATCTTATACCTAAAAAAAAATAAGGGAGCAAAGAACTGTCCAAACAAGGGTCCTTACTTCATTGACTTTACCAAGGAAATATCAAGAAATACGTCCCCATTTCAAATATGCAACCATAAAACACTTGGGAGAGTTAATGTAAATGTAAGAACACTCATCCCACTCAATACTTATCCCAACATTAAAATAAATTTTAAGTTCAACAACTAATGCCAGCTTACAAGTACCACTTTAACAACTATATCTACAACTACCTTTCTTAAAAGTAATAAACTGGCAAACAAAACAGCAGCTACAGGCAACCACAGTAAATATACACTTGTATAGAGGAAAACAGTTTTTAGTACTTAATTAACAAGCACCTATCCAGGCATGTCTAAGGGTCAGCTCCCAGTGTTTTCTCCTGTCTACCTGATGAATATGGGTACCTTGGGGCAATGCAGCAATTGCCTACTGTACACAGACAGCCAAACTGGAAGCAAAGCTCTCTTCACCCAAGACTGGACTAGACAGTCAAGAAGAGAAGGTAAACACTTGCACCACACCACACTCATCACATAGTCCCGCAAAACCTACACCACCAAAACAGACACATAGAAACACAAAACACACACCTACATTCGCAGAAACTCTCAAAAATCTGCTCAAGCAACAGAGAACTCCAAAGCAGAACCGCAAGCAACCTCCACTCCCTAACAGAACCCAAAGGGATCCAGTATGTCTGCCTGGGATGACATGATCAACAGACCACAATGCTTGACCAGAGATGGCCTGCACCTGTCGCCCTTGGGATTCCAGATACTGGCTAAAGCTAATGCCACCCCTATAGTGCATTTGCTAGGCAAGGTTCAAATGACAAATTCACCACCATAAAAAGGTACAAGAAAGCAAAATCTGAGGGTAATGCTACTCAATGCTAGAAGTCTAAACCTAAAAATGCATTCACTCAAGGCACTCCTTAAAAATGGAAAACATCGACATCCGTGCAGTGACAGAGACCTGGTTCAAGGCTCCAGAGAGCACCCCTGCATTACCAGGCTATAATTCATACCCCACCTTTCGGCCACCTAACCTGGACCGAAACATTAAAAGGCGGAGGTGTGTCCACATTAATTAAGGATATCCACACCTTCAGGCTAGCTGCTCAGCATAATGCATCAGAGATTATCCAAGTGCAACTAACAATGGGCAAGACCGCAATCCAAATCGTAGCTTGCTACAGATCCCTCAACATGCCCCAGGATACCCACTCCTCATTTCTTGATACACTGGAAAATATTAGGGTACAACCAACACCCTAATAATGGGAAATTTCAACTACCCCACCATTAACATGGAAAACTAC
Organism: Protopterus annectens; assembly: GCF_019279795.1. Taxonomy (NCBI): domain Eukaryota; kingdom Metazoa; phylum Chordata; order Ceratodontiformes; family Protopteridae; genus Protopterus; species Protopterus annectens. The sequence goes on from NC_056748.1 coordinate 666,082,122, forward strand.
TCATGTTCCAACTCTTTTGTTAAACGTTTTCTGGAATTCATAAATTCCAACGCCTTGGATCAACTTATCCACACCTCCACCAGGGGCAGCAATATCCTAGACATGGTCATTACCAACATGGGTGACCAGTGTTCTACACCAAAGGTCAATTCCTTGTTGATCAGATCCGACCACAAGCTAAATCACCCTAGACATCCACATCCAGCCCCCACTAGGGAAACTACCGTAAAAAATTTCTCCAAAGCCAACTTCATGACACAGAAGTGGCAAACTTCGTGATACCCATACAGACAATAGAGGTATGACTGCTGAATCCTACACAAATGCACTTTATAAGCACTTACACAAGTGCACGGATCGTGCTATCCCTAACACAACCAAGATACTATTCTCCAAAAAAATGAAGCCAATTTGGTGGTCCCCTGCCATAAACAAACTCTACAACAGAAGAAACTGTTGCAAAAGAGAGTAAAATCCCATAATTGGAGGAACTCCCTGGTCAGCCTCAGTAAGAAGCAGAGATCCCTCATAAAATCCTCCAAAGCTAGTTACGAAAACAAAAATCACCACTGATTCTAAAGACAAACCACAAAGCATTCTACAGCTATGACAAGACTCTCAAATGGCAACACTCAGATCTGCTCTGAGTTACAGCACAATGGCACTAAATATACAGAACCAACGGATATTGCCAAAATCCTGGCAGATGGGTTCAGTGCTAACTTTACCCCCCTCTCACCCCCTAAAGGACCCATCTCTATACCGAAAGAATGCAAAGTTCCTGTAATCACGTCTGCACAGGTAAAAACCACACTCTCCAAAGCCAAGAACACAGCATCCATGGGACCTGACAACATCCCAGGATGCCGTTTTACACGAACTACAGAACGAACTGGCACCCCACCCAAGTACCATGTTCAATCATAGCCTCACTCAGGCTCTGCGCCCACTGAATTGAGCACAGCGACGGTTATCCCACTCCATAAACCACCACGGACCCCGGGAACTACTGCCCCATTAGCCTGACAAGCCTGGTCTGCAAGGCTATGGAACTTATAAACAAAGACATTGGTAATCTCCAAACTCTGGACCCTACCCAGTTCGGGTATGTAAAAGGCAGATAAGGTCTCCTAAACCTGATAGACTTCTTTGAAGCAGTCACCAAAGCTGCAGATGAGGGTAAGGTGGTTCACACAGCCTATCTTGATCTCAAGGCTTTCAACACCATCCCCCACTCTGGAATTATAGATAAACTCACTAAACTAGGTATAAATTCCTATGTCACAAGATGGGTTACCAACTGGCTCACTGACAGAACCCACACTGTGAAAGTAGCAGACTCCAAATCCGACTTCAGACCAGTGACAAGTGGAGTACCACAGAGTTCAGTCCTGGCTCCTCTCCTGTTTTGATATCTATTTCTCTGAAGTACAGGCTAACACAGAAGGTCTTTGGCTAACATAGTTCACAAATGACTGCAAACTAGGAGCCATAATCAAACTCCTAACGATGTGGACATCCTACAAAAGGGCCTCATTGAGACAGATGCCTGGTGTCAAAGCCACGGCCTCAAACTCAATGCCAAAAAGTGCATTGTAATCCCCTTTGGTAAAAACTATGTACACATGAGCTACCACACCGGTGGTAGTTTACTTAACACCGAAAGTGTGATAAGAGACCTTGGGACACAGGTGGACAGTAGTCTCTCCTTTGATAAATCACACTGCCACAGTAGTCAGGAAATCCTTTTACGTGGCACACCTCATCACAAAAGGTTTCTCATCCAGGAAAAAAAAAAAAGTCACCGTTCCCCTCTACTCGTCACTCATTAGACCCATTATAGAGCACAACGCCCCTTTTGGTATGTACCTCACAAGACATCTACAACAACCGGAAAGGCTGCAGAAATACCTCAAAGAGGATTACCGCCCTCAAACAGATGCCCCATGCAGACAGTCTCAAAAGACTCCAGCTTTACTCCATTGCATAACGCCTACTCAGAGGCGATCTCTGCATAAAAAACTAAGCTATGTCAAATCCAGAGCTGTTGGCCATGCTCCACTTATAGAGATCCCAATCCCTCCGAACTACATGTTCTAGGGATCTAAACCACGTCACCACAATAAACAGAATATGCTGGAGGATTATATTCCTGTCTCAGAGACTTCCCATACTCTGGAACAAACTACCTATCTATATCAAACAAAGCTCTTCATAAGCACTCCAAGAAAAATCTTGATGATTGGATGAGAAATAGGAAATTCATCACAGGATCACATCTGGGGCTCTGCTCGACAGGGGCACAGGAAAATAATTTTCTTGGGTGGTGAAAGCCAGGGTACCTTTTTGACTGGGCTTATATAGGCCCTAGGGCCAATAGCCCAGTACCTACCTATGAACTTAAACTAAAAGTTACATCTTCTACAGAAACACTTTCACAAGCAGGTTTCTTAACATATGCAAATCACCAGACCGTCTCAATAAAATGTGTTAAAATATGACTGCATAATGTTTATGCATGTGCTAACTACAGCGATTTTTGCACATATTTACACAGCTGAAAGACAGAAATAGAGATTCCCAACATCTGCCTTCCTTAACAGATAAGTAATATAACAATTCCAATACTAACTCCACCAAGCTGTAGATATTAAAAAAAACGCTGCTAACATTGTACTCCACAACTACTCCATTTCTCACAAGTAAGAGAGAGGATGCTGGAGAATATTAAAAGGTGAAAAAGGAAGGAGGAAAGAGAACCAAGGAAGTTGAATACATCCAAGAATGGATGATGCTGACCTAGAAGAAAGCAGATAAGATTAATCATAACAAGAAATGTGGCAGATTATAACAAGGTAACGAGAGAGATGAAAAAAGAAAGATAGGAGAAATCTCACCAGCAAATGGAACAAGGGAGTTGAGCAAGTCTACAAAGCTAGAATAAGAAAGTAGAGGAGTGGAAGGCAGGTGGTGAAGGGAAGAGGTTAATGAATAAGGCAAAGATTCAATCACAGATAAAATATAAAAGTGTGATGGAAAAACATTTACTACAAAACATAAAATGTTTTAAATTAGATCCTTCATGTTAAAAACATAATTCGTGACCACACTATTATTTTTACTTTTACCCAGTTTAAGGCTAAAAAGTGAACTTTGTTTCAAATTCAGTGATAAAATTAAACATTAGATGTCAATGAGGAAAGAAACAGACAAGGAAAACACAACCTGGAAATCCATGCAGGGGAAGTCACTCCCCCCCCATGCACACGCACAAAAACATGGCAAAGACACCCAATTAAAGCACAAATTCACCAAGCTTAATAATACAAAGGGGTCTTCTACAATTATGAACATGTTGCAAATTTAACCAGTACCACAAGATACAACACTGAGATTTAAGGAAAAGTACACGTTACAAGCGGGAGGGAATGATTAAGGCGTTTACCTTACAGACACAAGGTACATGGTTCAATTCTCACACAGGGCAATTGGCTAGGGTTAAAAGGGCCCATAAAGGCAGTTAGCCTAGTACTAACCTATGAACCTATAAAGCTATACACACAATTCCTGCAGATATTAAAAGAAAAACATCCAAGTTTATTTTCCTGATTTTATTGACAAGATGCAAGATTAGTATCTATGTACAAAAATATCATAACACATCAATATCAAACATCACATGCAGGCCTTACATAACAGTACTATGCGCAACCAAGTTAAGATACAAATACAACTCATTTAACAATCGTTTAATTTAAAATGCCACAATCCCCAACTGCAGGTTCATCTTCCAGGTGAAAACTAAATATGAACTACTTCACAAATTAAAGACTGCTGTGCAAGAACAATGCAAAGCACTTTTCCTTATACATTACTGTGTCTCAAGCATAATTTTCAATTATATCTCAAATTATAATCTAAATCAAGTCAAACTTCCACTTAACTGACAGTCTTTATTCCCTCTGCTTTAATTCCCTGTACTAAAACTCTTGTTCCAACACACTGCTGAAGTTCTTCAAACTCTAGGTCTATACTGTAAGCAATATGAACCTCTTCTATTTGTACTGTAACAATGCAATGCATGTTTTACAAACCTGTTCACCTATCTCTATGACTCTACAGAAACTGCACACTGTATGCCCGTCTCTGTTACTGCACTTGTTTCCTTTATTTTCTAGACAAACCTGATCAGTCAACCCCCAATCAACAAATATAAAAAAGTCTCCCATATTCAGATTTCTTCCCAAAGTTAGACCTACTTAACAAGGGTGTAGCTAGGCATACTTAGTGTACTTAAATGAGAAAAATGTTTCTGAGTATCTCTTGCAAACTTCAGCGTTCAACAAGTACAGAATGTTTTGAACTGCATAAACAAATATTTACAAAATAGAGGTATACACAAAGAATACTTGTGTGAAAGGAATACACCTCTAAAAATAGCTTTTTTATGGGTATAAATGGTTAACAGCTGAATGCAAAGTGTCCTCTTCCTGTATATGGGGGGGGGGGTTAGCATTTTGATGATTGGGTACATTTTTAAAGCGATATGTGGGTGGTAGGGGGCAACAACATTAAGTCTGGGTACAGACTGCATTTCTGTCTACACCCTTGCTGCTTAAGATACATATACAGTACAAAATAACCAAACTAAGAGTGTATTATAAACACTTTCCACTAAGAACACGAGGTTCAATTACCTTCTTTTCTGAAGAAGTCAACTGCTCCGTATCGTAAATGTAATAATTTTTAAAGTCTAGGTGATGGCTCAGAAACGACAAGTACAGTCTCAGATGCCAACTAATACACAAACTCGTCAGCCATGGTAAAGATGTCTTTTCAACCCAACTACAAGGGCTGCTTTAATGTAAAATTAAAAAAAATAAAGCTACAAAATTCAAGATGGTGTATATATCTCATTCTAATTAGGCCATGATAGCGGCAGCTTACAGACTATTTCTAGAAATAACCACAAATAATGCATACTGTAGCTACTACAGTAAAGGTAGGCCTTTGAGGCCAGCTGTAACCTACAGATTAATGTAAATGTTATGCCTTGACACTGTTAACTTGTTGAGCTAATTAAATTATTTCAGTATCTGCAAAAACAAAAAGCTCCCTCACAAGAATAAAACTTGAAATCTGTTGCTTTCAAAAAAACTTAAGCGAAGTGGAAACCAACTGGGAAAAATGCTTTGTAGTCTCTACTTACACATCTTACTATACGACTGACTATAAACATTATCTTTAATCAGTAATGCAAAGACGACTGTCCTTAATTTATGCAACGCCACACAGTGAAACGGGATACGAAAGTAGTGCCATGGACACAAACAGACCATGTCTGTTACTTGTCAAGTTATTAACTTCGTCCTTTATATCGCGTAATGCGCAAATAAAGGTATAAAATTCCACAGACAGCCAAATCGTACCGATCAGAGCCCTATTTGCTCAGCCCACACTGCTGTACCACCGTGACGTTTTAATCTAGGGCAGACTGTAAATAAAGCCAACAAGCTTATGGATGTGCGTGTTTCAACACGTTGTCAACTTCTTGCTAGTTACAGAAATGATCAAGAGCACAAAAGCACCTACAGCTGTTTTCAAGCCTATCGACATATTCGGTAGCTCAATATCCCAAAGAGCGAGCAATATGTGCCGCGGCACTTCCCAACCAAGAGTATTACAGTTGCAGCTACCGCTTCTCTTCAACAGATCCAAGAACTACAGTGCCAGGCAATGGCTGTTCAGTCCCTATTCCTTAACACAGAACTAGTTGTAATCCCATTCACTTACCTGGGGATACACCGTTTTAGCTTCCAGTCGTACATCAAAAGAAAACACATCGGAGCGATAACCCAAATACTGAACCTTTAAGAAGGACTCTGGATAGCCATACTTTCCAATGCTACACAAAACTAGTACAATCCATGTACAGTGTTGATAGACCGTTATGTACGGACACCCTTTTGGTATTACAAGACTGTTGTGGGCGTATCATTGTCGAAACCGGAGGGAGGCCGCGCGTACGGGGAATGTGAACGCTTCAATCAATCCCGCCTACTGTACGAACGTCACTGTTACACTGGAATGCCGTATTGACTGACGGCGGATTTTTTTCTTCTAGTTATAGTGGAATTAATGTGACTGTAATAGGGTTGGTTTAGGTTTATCATTCGTTCCCCCCAAACGGTATTGACTTGGTTAGGTGTGTCCTTAGATATCTTTTCATGAGTGATTGTTTAATATTTTATCGGCTTTGTATAACGTCTTCCTAAAAACATTGCAATATGTGGTGCACAGTATAAATGGAGCATCTGGATATATTTCAGATATGAAAACTAGGATTTTAAAAGGGTGAATTCAGCATTCTTTTTTAGTATTTTGCCCTGTGTCAATAGATAGGCACCGACTACCCAAAACGGAGTTTAAAAAGTAGTCAATTAAAAATGAGTGAATTCGTTTATTTATTTATTTTTTTTTGGGGGGGGGTAAAGAGAAAACATAAGCATCTGAATTGGCTGGGTGTTGTTATCATTTGACAATTTGAATATATCACGACAGTAATAACTACTGGGCAGCCAGCGCAGAACATGAAATGTATCTTCTTAATAAGACGGAGGGGGGGGGGCACATTTCATTTTACACAAGCACTCACAAGCTACCTCTCTGGCTTTATATATGTATATACATATACACCCACGTATGACAGTCACACAGGTGAACCCTAACAAGAGAGGAGTAGCGATTCCTGAACGCACGTGTGTGTGTGTTTGCTTTCTTGTAGTTCCCTTAGACAGAGCAAAGGAATCTAGTCATGAGCACGTTTACGCGTGTGTGTACTTTTTTTATGAGCATACGTGTATGCGCGTGCGTGCCATAACTCATAAACCAGATCACTAATCCTGCTGACAGTAGAAGTAGTTCGTTTACAACTCGGACGGCACCCACCCATTCCATTTATCAATTTTTTGTAGTTTTTAGTTTAGATTAGCTTACCTTTTCATTCCTTTTAGCGGGATGTGGCAAGTGTGTAATTTGTTGAATGCGTATGTATTTAGGTTATATTAGCTTTTTATGAATGGATTGTCTCTTTTCTGATAGGGTCCGGTAAGTTTGTGGTATATTTAACAAGTTTTTGAGAGTCAGGTCTAGATATCTTACTATTATTATTATTATTTGTTAAGTTTAGTTTTATTTAGGCGGGTCTGTTATGCATCTAAAGCCATTTCTAGTTGGCTGGCTGTATTTGTGATTTTGTTTTCCCCCTAAGTGTTTTGCTGTTTTAAGATTTATTTCTAGGAGTTAATTTATATCAGTTACTTTTGGGGGTAGTGGGGATTCCCTATGGGTACTGTGGGTGAAGTTGTGTGCGTGGGGCTGAGATTGCTGAGTTGACAGACTGTGATAAATGTCTGCTGATGCTCACAGATTTATGATAAAATATCTGTACTCTGCAGTTGATAAAAATGTTGCCACACCCCTTTGTCAATGTCCATTGTATGATAAATTAAAGCGAATAGGATTGTTTGGTGTTAAATCTAAAGTGCCTAGATTTAAGCATTAGCATACCTTACATTAAATTATAATGATAGAGATTTTCCTGCAAGGGACTCCAGTCTTTATATTACTATACTCCCGGGGTAAGTAAGTGCCTTACAAATTCTTGGTAGTGTAGAAATATCTGCATGCTACACACCTTGCTATTGCATTTATAAAATGGGCATCCACATCTACACATATCAAGGTTTAAGTTGGCTAGTTCAGGTAACAGACTATTTACTACCCATCATATTTTGATATAAACACAATCCTTCCATCAAAGGTTATCCATGCTTTTGAGTTAGTAATTTTGTCTGGATGTTTCTTAAGAAATGGGTGTTTTGAGGGAGTTTGCATCAACACACTAGCCATTAGTAAAGCTGTGTACCACATATTTGTGAAATTAAAATTAAATATATATAAGAATGACAGAAATTAATACATAAATATTTTCCAGAAATGATCAGCCTACTGATTTTTAGTACCTGATAAACTGTGACACTGTCATTTTACCACTCCATCAGAAAAGGTTACTTTGCAGTTGTTAGGTGGAGACTTTCGCTATTAAGTGTGTGAAGTCACCTTTCATGAAAGAATGGTGCAAAGGCAGTGCAACGGCTCTTGAGGTGGCATTCCACAAGGTGCATGTTAAAACTTTATTCCCTAAATATTTAAAATTAGTAAAGTTACAAAAAATGTCTGCTAGGTTTCTGGAAAGACTGAATGTACAGAAGAGAAAGTTAAGACCATGAGTTGCTAACAAGCTTTGTGTTATAGTCACATGTTTGATTCCTGTGAGAAAGCCAATTAACCAGAGTGCATTTCCAAGTTGCTCCTGAAAAACAGTGTCTTGTGTCTTGTGTGTCTTACAAGGGTAATAATATATAAGAAAATAAATGCAAGCTCATAGATTTTGTAAGTAACAACAGTTCTGGGCAATGGTAAAGATAAGATTCCCACATCTGAGTTTGCAAAGCTTTTGGGTGTGATTTATCTGGTTGACAGCAAAACTTGATCTGATTGACAGGCAGCTGTAGATGTTGAATATCAAACACCAAAATTATGTGACCCATTAAAATAAAAAAAAATGTATGTATATAATATATATATATATATATATATTTTTTTTTTTTTTTTTTTGCAGATGTGCTTTGCCCCAACCCCACTCCTGACCCTGAGATAGTACACCCTCTAGTTAAAAACAAATACTTTGTCCCCGAGACTGAAGTATATGTTCTGCTTTTAATGAAGTTCTTATTTAATAGCATTGAAATATTGTTTTTTGAAAACTTTTGCATATTAACACAATATGCATTGCAACTGTGTGTATTAACCAGGGATGCAACATTACTAGTTGAGGGTCAGATTAAGGCAAGACATGCTACTGTGCATCCTGCAGGAGGGGCTCCACCTGAATATTACCACAATTCTGTACCATACTTTCAGAAAACTCAACTTATAGATGTTAAAGTCATATTCCTTTCAAAAGAAAGGAAATGGTTTTAAGGTGATAAAACACACTGAATATAACTTTATAGTTTGCATTTCAGATAACTGCATTAATTACTTCATAAAAACATTCAATAAATGCGCATGAAGCATGATTTAGTCACCCCCTAACAACAATGTTCAACCTTAACCTCCATGCAGGTTTTGTACCAAGTGAATGGAGAACAACTGCAGCCATTCCCCTGCGTAAGGGAGGGCCTACCACAAACCCAGGCAATTACAGACCTGTAAATCTGATGAACCTCATATGCAAAGCCATGGAAAGACTTGTCATGGAACTAATCAATACAGACATACGGAACCTCCAAACACTGGTAATGTCTCAATTTGGATTCATCAAGGGCAGGTCTTGCTTACTCAGCCTGGTAGACTTTTTTTTGAATTGGTCACCAAGGCAACAGATGAAGGTAATACAGTAGACATCACATACCTCTACCTGGCCAAAGCTTTTTACATATTCTCATAATAAGGCATAGTAGAAATGCTAAATAAACTGTGAATCTGTCACCTGATGGATTAATAATGACTCACACATGGGACAAAGGAAATCAAAATAGGGGAAGTTACCTCCACAAACAGGCCATTCACCAATGGAATCCCCCAGGGTTTTTGCTTGGACCTCTCCTGTTTGGCATCTAATTCTTTGAAATAAAAGCTAATGCAAAAATCCAGTGGCTGACTAAGTTTGTAGCTGACTGCAAGCTGGAAGCAGTCATTGGATCCCCAAACAATTTATGCATTCTGCAGTAGGTTTGTCTCAAATAAATAAGTGGAACCAAAATAATGGACTGAAACTAAATGCCAAAAATGCATTATCAGATCCTTTTGGAAGTCATCTACTCAAGGGAACTACCACATTGACAATAATCCCCTAAGAGTTTACCCAGTTGTTTGGGATTTGGGAACTTATGTGGACAGTGATATAACTTTCAGCCAACATGTGTTCATTGTCATAAGAAAGTCCTTCTATATTGCACAGCTTGTAAACCAAGAGACTATGTCTAGATCTAGGAATGTCATTGCTCCCCTTTACTCAGCCCTCATGTATCTGTCCAGACACATGCAACAACCAGAATGTCCACAGAGGTACCTTACTAAAAGGATACAAGGCTTAAGCAATATGTAGGCATGGTCTGACTCAAAGCCCTGTCACTATACTCAGTATCCTACAGACTGCTAATTGGGGACCTGTATCTGGCACTACAAGACATTGTCCAACCCATTACTAATGGATTTACTGCATGTCAGCAAGTCAGATGACATCAGAAATACTCTAAGAATCCAAACCTATTCTGAAATATTAACAGAATGGTTTGGAGGGAGAGGTTTATTTCACAGAGGATACAGCTGCTCTGGAACATACTCCCCAACCATGTAAAACAAAACTTGTTTTGCCCATATTCAAGTTCAAGTTGGATCTGTGGATGAGAAATCGAAATTTACCCTGGAATACCATAGTTGTAGACATGATTTGTGAGTACTAGTAGTGCATATAGCTTTATTGTGACTCTGTGCATCTTCATACACAAGATCATGTCACTAAGAGAACTTCTGAGAAAAGTATTCAGTTTCTAGTTAAATTCCAACCAGTTCGAAGTTAGAAAAGGGGAAATACAAGCAATATACATAAAGACACAAGGAAGGTGGTAGGAGCTGGGGAGCAAGTTTTTTTTTTCCCTTTACTGTAAGAAGGATAAAGGAGGAAGAAGGTAAGTTGAAGGCAGAGGAAGGAAACAGGGTATATGGATGGAAGCAGGGACAGAGAAACATACAGAACAAAGGCTAACAGGGAAGTGCTGACACAAATGGAGTGTATAGAATGGATAGACACTCACAGACAGAGGCAGGGTGACTGCTGATGGGGAGGATTTGGACTTCAAACAGGGAAGGAGGGGAAACGCAAGGAAGGGGAATACCATGATGGCGGTAGGGTGTGTTGACTGCTCCCTTTTGCATTGCCCAGGACAGCTCCCGGCCAGTGAGCAGTCCCCTCTGTGACTGACAATTCTGCTAGGTCCTGCATTTGTAAGCTGAGCAATGCCAGGCAGCAGTCTGACTCTGAAAATCACATAAGGACATCCTCCAGGTAGCTAAAGTAGACATCAAGCCGCCAATCCACCAACTCTTGCCCACTTTACTCATGTGTGCTAACCCTAATCCTGACTCTGCCTCTAACCCTTCACATTAACTTACAAAATAACTTTTCCAATGCAGTACCACTATTCAGACACATTTCGTCTGAAAGTACTGTAGTTTTTTTGTCAGTGTTTTGACTTTTGATATTGTGATCATGAGATTAGTTTTAGTATACCCATATGTATGGTATGTCTGTGTGTGCATATATGCATGCAATAAGGTGCAGGGATGTGTGTGTGGTACTAATATTACTGTACATACATGAGTATTGTGAGACATGATTCTAAAAACCGAGTAACTTATAATTCGTGGGAGTGTAACAACATGCGTTCTATGTATGTCTCCAAGTACCTTACTGCATTTATAAAATAAATGTCTGTATTTTTTTGCTGTTTGAATTTTAGTTCTTGCATGGTAATTATATGGTTTGCAGTGTATTTTAATATAAAATTGTTTTTCGCCCATTTTAACCAATTGAGAAGTGTGCAGAGTAATACTTTTTCCCCCTATTTTAGTTAATCAACAACTGTGCTAGGTTATAATTGTTTAACTGTACAAAATTTTGGTCTGAAATTTTCAGGGCCATCATTTAAGGGACTTTTCTATCAAACTGTTGTGTACTGTTGCACAGTACAGTTTGCAAACAGGTGCTGACACTGGCAGATGAATGAGTCCAGGTTAGGAGACTAAGATATCAGTAGCACAGAGTGTTTCATAAAATGTGTACTGCCATGTGGTAATACAACCTCAAAAATATTCATGAGTAATAATTTTGGTGATAACTGTAAGAAATGAAAGACACATATATCCAAGCAGTAATGCACATCCCCATCATTTTTACTTTGAATAAGCTGGTGAAATGCTTATTGTACCCTCAAAATATTCACAAGACTAATCATTTTATGTATTTATTTATCTATTTGCTTTTATGTAAGTCCAGCTGGGTTACATTGCCCGTTTTCTGGGAAGGCCCAGGTTGAAAGCTTCAAGAAACAGTAGCTCTACAATGTAACAAAGTTTAAACAAACTCTAAATAAAGGACAGTGTACAAAAATAATGAATTTTATGAAAATGGAATTAACAGGAACTATCACACAAAAATATTTACTTATGGTATGTTCTAAGAAGTGATATTTGTACAGATTACAGAACATCAATAAAACAAAAAATTGCCAGTATAAATGTAACATCAATAAACTGTAGAAAGTATCAAAAACACAGGAGTTAAAGTAATGTGATATCCATCTAGATTCATGATGATATGTGAGCTAATAAGACAACAATAACCCAAATTTGTGACAGAGAGTTAAAAACACACACATAAATAGTAATGCTCCCCCAGCCTTTATTTAATTGGGTTTCTGTAGTGTTTTGTTTCTGTTTTAATATGACTTTTTTGTATTCGTGCAGTGTTTTTACTTTTGTGGGCTTTGTCTTCAGATTTGCCTCTTGGGTAAAAGAATACCTGACAGGCTCTTTCTACTGCATTCTCGGGTGTATATACTTTGACTTCAGATTTAAAATGGTTGCTTTCTGTTGCTATGTGACTGTTTTTGCTTCAATTAATTAACTTTCTATCTCTTCCTAATCTGCTTCATTTTGTCTTTGCAAAGCTTATGTTTTCACTTACTTCAGGAGAGTGCTTTTTATTTTAATTGAAATCTGTTATATTTTTCTAATCAGGCAATATAATTCTATTTGAGTTTTTATTTTGTGCATGGAACAGATTTGATGCATAGAGAGCTATCAATTTAGCTGGCCAGTTTCCTGTAGATCGTGGAAGGCTACAATTGCACTCCAAATTCATGAACAAATACAAGTTTATTAAGCATCTTTCTGACATAAGAAGTGTTATTAATAAAGTGTTGATAAGTACTTTTCAGTGTTGTTAAGCTCTAATTTTGCACTAAAGCATAAACATCAACCAGCGATACTCACCACAAAGCAGTATTGAGAAACTGTAACAGCTATTAAAGATCTAAGACACATTTGACTGCCACATTTCTTTTTATTTGTGTGTTGCGTTGTGAAGAGTATTACAGCCTTTTACATGATCAAGGATAAACCATTTCTGTCAGCTGACAGTATGACAGTATTAACTAGGCTACAGCTTTCAGCATTATAAAAAATTATGCATGCCTACACTTTTTTCTGTAAGTAGTAGTTCATTGCAGCAGCTAAACATTCATGTAGTATAATGAACTATAATTAAGTCTGTCTGATCATAACTCACTTTCTATATAATATGGACATGGATATTAAGATCCACCCCTGGTCTTTGCATTGCTTTAGACATGAATTTCTTGACATCCGTGTTTCCAACGGTTTATGATCATAGACCAGATAATGTTTGTCTATGTAATACTTGGAGCATGGTGATTATGCCTGGAAATCAGCAAAAGGATAATCTTGTTACACAATTTTGTGACATCAGAAAAGAGCAGAACAAGAGTTTCAGGATTGCTGGTGTTAAGCCTCATGCTGCTAATCAGATAGTATCCACCACATAGGTTCATAGGTGTTTACTAGGCTAAAGACCACAAGGGCCTTTTTAAGCCTAGCCATGCATCCCAAATCTCTGACAAGTTCTGATACCCTTGACAAGTGTAAGAAAGGGCCTGGGAGATTAACTATTTACAGGTTACCTCTGTCTATTAGAGACATAGGTGCCAAACCAGGAATGAATTTCTGGTTTTCCATCCAATTGTCCAAGTTGCACTTGAATTGGTTTAGGGAAGAACTCTGCTTCACATGGATGGGGAGCTTGTTCCATAGATGGGGTAGTCTCTGGGATACATACCTATCTCTCCAGCAGGTCCTATTTATATCACAGGCAAGGTTTAAGTCTTTAGAATGAGTAAATCTGGTGCTGTTTGTTTTGTGGATATGCAGAAGGTCCATCAGAGTGGGCTCTGACAAATGCCCTGTATGCCAGGCATAGATCTCCCCTCAAAAGCTGTAGGAGACAGAATACAGGGATAGAGCCTTGAGGCAGTCTGCATAGGACATATTACTTATGCCCTGTATTCTTTTAGTGAGGAACCTCTGTGGACATTCCAATTGTTGGATATGTCTGGTTAGGTACATACCAAAGGGGACACTGTACTCAATGATAGGTCTGATGAATGCCAAATACAGTGGAACAATGACTTCCTTGGACTTAAATGCCATACCTTTGCTTATAAGTTGTGTAACATATAATAATTTCCTCACCACTGTAGACACGTGATGATCAAAGGCTAGATCACTATCTATGTGAGTCTCCAAGTCCCTGACTACTGGGTCAACTCTAAGAGGTGTGTTGTCAATATGATACTTACCAGGGATGGATGACTTCCCAAAGGATACTACTATGCATATCTTGGCATTTAGTTTTAGTCCATGGCTATGACACCAGTTGTTTGTCTGTGTCAGCCCCTCCTGGAGAGCATTTGTGCCAGTCTGAGATTCAATGACAGCACCTAATTTGCAATCATCTGCAAATTTAGTCATCAGGGACCACTGACATTGGCCTTGACGTCTGACACAGAACTACATCTGAGAAACCTGAGAGCTTTGAAGGGTGCAAAATATTTCACACTGCTGCAAACAAAATATAAAAGTGTGAACGAGGGAACTCTCTAACAGCTTTTAAAGGCAATGGTTGACAACTGAAAACGTCTGGCTGCAGTCTATGAGGCAGCACTAAACATGTTAAAGTTTTCAGGGCTGTAAAGCACTTTATGCTATGCTCCTACACTTTTTATCTTTGTAACTGGGAGTACACTGGAATAGCCAAAGCTTCATGGATTACTAAGAATTATAAATATTTTTTCTAGTTATACCCTTTCTATTATGGAGGATCAGACTGACATTAGAAGAGTTTGAATCACACCACTGCCAATTATTGTAACAGGAATATATGTGAGGAACAGGGTCAATAGTCCATAAATAATGTCTGCGTTCCCAAATAGATCTGCTGGCCACTAACTGGATGGCCACTTAAGCCACACCACTGGTACTCAGCAGATTAAAATAAAAAAAGAAAAGTGATCATAAATCTGATTCACTAACCAGTTCATAGGTTCATAAGTGTGTACTAGGCTAATGGCCCTGGGGCCTTTACAAGCCTAGCCATAGGATTACCCTGGCATCATACCACCTGACCTTAGTTCCCAGTGCCTCTGTTGAGTAGAGCCACTGGAGTTATCCCCGGGGTAAATTTTTTATTTCCCATCCACTCATCAAGATTTCTCTTGAAGAGGGTCAGTGAGGTGCTCTGCTTCACATGTATGGGAAGTCTATTCCATAGGATGGGCAGTCTCTGGGTTATGAACCTGTCCCTCCAGTATGTTCTGTTGATTGTGGTAATGAGGTTGAGGTCTTTTGAGCGTGTGATGTGGAGGGATTGGGATTTCTTTAGATGTAGCAGTTCTAACAGAGCTGGGTCAGACATGGCTTTGTAAGTCAAGCAGAGATCACCTCTAAGTAGGCGATATGAGACAGAGAACAGTTGGAGTTTTTTGTGTTTAAGGCCTAGGATCCTCTTTGTGAGGTACTTTTGCAGCCTCTCTAGTTGTTGCAAGTGTCTAGTGAGGTACATGTCAAATGGAGCATTGCACTTGATGATTGGCCTAATGAGGGAAGAATAGAGGGAGACAATGAACTCTTTCTTCCTAGATGCAAAACCCTTAGTAATGAGATGTGCCACACAGAAGGACCTTCTGACCACAGTGGCAATGTGATGATCAAAAGAGAGGTTGCTGTCAACCTGTGTTCCCAGATCTCTTATAACGCCTTCTATGTTTAGTGGATTACCATCGATGTGGTAATTTATGGGAACCGGGTTTTTCCCAAAGGGGATGACAACACATTTTCTGGCATTGTGCTTAAGGCCATGGTTATGACACCAGTCGTTGGTCTCAGTTAGGCCATTCTGTAGGATGTCAACATCACTTGGGGAGTTAATAATAGCTCCCAACTTGCAATTGTCTGCGAACTTTGTCAGCCAGAGTCCCTTCGTGTTGGCCTGGACTTCAGAGAAGTAGACACCAAACGGGACAGGACCCAGGACCGAACCCTGTGGACTCCACTCGTGACTAGTCGGCAGTCTGACTTGGAGTCAGCTACTTCTATATGGCTCAAAGATCATAAAGGGAATATACTTTGCTGTCCTGGAAGATTATAAAGGGAATATACTCTGCTGTTCTGGATATGGGCTTTAACATTTACATCCAGACTAGGACTACACATTGACCATTTACAGATCCAAGTCTTTTTTCTCACCACATTCTCTGTAGCTGCACTGTCTTCCAGTTTTCCTTTATCACTGTAACTGCCTTTCAAACAAATTATTGTTTTTACACACACACGCGCGCGCACACACACACGCTTCCCATGGAAGACTGGTAGAATCCTCCAGTTCATCACAGCTTTTTTCCTGGCAAGGAAGTACTGACACCAGTTCAGATTATTGGGTTATAAATCAGACACACCAGTTACTTGCTACTCTCAAGTTATCAAAATATAAATTATAAAAAACACTGTGGTAATCTGCTTATGTGGTCTGGTAACTTCAGAGGTATACACCACAACTTGACAACCTACAGTGCTAAACAATAACATCTGCTCAGATAATACATTCTAATGCACAAATAGGTAAATGACCATCATAAGATCTTACAAGTAAACAAATGCAAACTTTATTTAAACAATCAATAGCTTAAGAAAGTGTTGATACGCATTAAGTATGCAGAACTAAACAATGTACAAAGAATGAAAATAACCAGATGTACAGACAGGAATACCTAAAGAAGACTATAACTATTAACAGTTAAACAACCAAACCCACTCTATTTTATATTACAGAGATAATGTCCCTATCCATTCTAAGTTAATAAAAATATTAATCAGACAAATGCAAATTTTACAGTAACTTATGCAAACAGTCACCCAAGCAAGAGTGACTGACTTTGTATTAGTTTCAGTTCCAAGTATATATTTTGGCTTATCACATCTGCTCCCACATAAACCAATATTAATTATATTACATTAGATCCCCATGTAATAGAAGAAATACTAACTAATAGTAAGAGGATCTCCTGTTAACTATTTGTATACAAGTTTCATATTCTGGGTCTATTTGCATTTTTTCTTCAGCAGAAGGGACATACTGCTTCAGCTGTCCTTTTTATATTTTTCTTTTTCTAAATCACATAACATGATAAATGCGACTACAATTCTGCTGCCATCTTCTAAATGCAGTCTCACAATACTGGTTCTATTACAGTATTGTGTTTTAGGATAACTTAAGACAGTTTCAAGTAATTTCAGGTGTAAAATAAATGCAATTATTTATTTGTCTTTGTTGACCAGGAAAGTCTGACTGGGCAAAACCCATTAACTGCTGAGGCCCAGGGTGAAAAGCTCTAGGAGATACATTTAAGATACTAATGACAGAACAAATCATTTACAAAGGTACGTTACATAGATAGTTCTTAAGACATCCAGATACAAACATTAATTGTTCTGTAGAGACACTATGCAAAGATAAAACAGGCATTTCTTCTGTCGATAAATTAAAATCAATAAATTAAAGATCTTTCTTGTTTAAAAAAGGCAGGCATTGAATCATTTATGTAACACTGCTTAGATTACATGATATATAGCAATATATGTGAAATATAATGTTTGTTATATTAATATAGTTTGATTACTATGACTGTAAATGTGCTTGTATCACAAGTGATAATTCAATAAAGGTGTTTGAAAAACAAATAAATTACACATTATATTAAATTCAAA
The DNA here is from genome assembly GCF_019279795.1 of Protopterus annectens. Lineage (NCBI taxonomy): Eukaryota > Metazoa > Chordata > Ceratodontiformes > Protopteridae > Protopterus > Protopterus annectens. The sequence continues at coordinate 666,100,089 of NC_056748.1, forward strand.
ATATAAAACATTTAGTATGCAGATAGTTCATATCCAATATACACGACAAGCAGACATTAGATATGGGAGTATTATGTGATTACTAACAGATTATTGGTTGAGATTAGGTCTCTATCTGAAGAGTACTGTTGCAGGGTATCTTTCACTGCTGAATATTTTTCTGTTGCATACAGAAGATCATGAAGTATAATAAGCTGTGAATATGTTAAATAGCTGGGTAGCTCAAGACTGTTTTAGTTGTTTCAGGGCTCTGCAGTGATGAGTCCTATATGTAAGGCTGGCAGCAAATTTGGCTACTTTATTGTAACAGGTAAAGAGTTTAGGTTTAAGTGCAGTATTTAGTTTTGTAATAATAGGTGAGGCATATGGTAGGGATGGAAGAAGGTGGGTAGTTGCTAGTGTCTGTCTTGCATCATTGTTTGGTTCTATAGAGGGAACCAGTTTTCTGGTATGTTTATTAATGGCTTGTCTTGATCAGATTTGAGGTTATTGTCAATTAGGATATCCTGCAGTTTTGTTATATTCTCAGTTTTTTGTCTTGTTGAATGAGGTTATTTTGAAAGACCGTGTCTCATTTCTGTATTGCAGTATTGCTTAGAAGTGAGAGCATTAGATTATTATTTTTTTTACAGCATGTAAATAGATTTACATCTTATAGCCAAGTATCAGTAACAGGGAGAATTTTGGGTGATGTCTTGAAGTACTGGTAGGGATGGGATTGCACATATAAGGAGTGAGCTGTCAGCATATTGAACTGTGCTAGCTAGGTGAGAGAGACAGAGTATTTAGACAGTTTATAAAACTGTTGAATAAGAGGCGTACCTAATATTGATCCTTCTGTGGCACTGACAATGAATGGTAGGAAGGAGGAGATATTTTGTTTCCATTTGATTACTTGTCAGTTGACAGCTATAGAACCATGAGACAGAGGACTGGGTGAGGCCAAGGGAAAAAAGTGCAGTAAGAAGATATTGATAAGATATGGTGTCAAATACTTTTGGTAAATCTAATAATAGGGAAGATGCCAGCTTTCCAAGATTCCTATGTTGGCTTATGATACTGTTGAAGTTAAGGAGAGTAGTGGTAATACTGTGCTGAGGTCTAAAACCATGATGGGTTTTGCAGAGAACATTGTTAGAGTTAATGTACTGCATAAGTTGCAAATGGATGCATTTTTCTAGTATTTTTGATGAAGGGGATAAGAATGCAATAGGTCTATAGCTGGGAAACTCTGCTGACGTGCCAACTTTGTGGAGTGGTATTGTATAGGATTTTTTTTACAGATGGATGGGACACATCTCTCAGATATGTATCAATTTATCCTTATAGATTTAGGGAAAGTTATGTCATCAGCTGCTGTTTTTAGGTATTCTGTTGGAAGTTGGTCAGTAGCCAAAGAGTTTGGTTTTAGTCTCAGTAGCAGTTTCTGATAGTGGAGGAGGAGATCTGCAGGAAGGAAAATAAATGTGACTGGTTAGGATATGATGTGAGATAAGAGAGAGGGAGGAGGAAATTGTTATAATTATTAATTGGGGAGAGTACTATCTGTATAAAGTAGAACTTGGAAGTGAGAAGGTATTGAATCAGTGATGTTAGAATTAGAAGGAGAGGTTGTGGTGGTTTGGCTAGTTTGTTTAGTGATGACCAGAAAAAGTCTTGTATTTTTATTTTTTTTATGTTTGTATTGGAGTTTTAATAGGTTTGTTTATCTATTTTAATGCTATCTTTAGTGAGATTTCTGAAACGCTCAAATATTTCACCCCTATACACTCCACCTTATAGGTTCATAGGTTCATAGGTTTATACTAGGCTATCTGCCCTAAGGCATTTATAAGCCTAGCCCAAAGTTTTGTGGCTTACGCCACCCCTTATATGAAAAAATACTGTACCCATTAGTTTGTTGTGCCTCTGTCCAGCAGTGACACAGAGATGATTCCCGGGGTAAACCTACGATCTCCCATCCACAGGTCAAGATTTCTCTTGAACAGAGCCAGCGAGGTGCTCTGCCTCACATGGACCAGGATTTTATTCCACAGCATAGGGAGTCTCTGAGTGATAAATCTATCCTTCCAGCACATCCTATTTATATCCGTGCTAAGGTTTAAGTCGCTTGCTCTAGTGGTTTTGGTGGATTTGGATTTTTTGAGGTGGAGCATCTCCATTAATTCTGGGTTGGACATGGCCTTGTATGTCAGGCACATGTCACCTCTGAGCAGACGGTATGCGACTGAATAGAGCTGGAGTTTCTTCAATCTGGCAGCATATGACAGATTTTGGAGTCCCTTTATCCTTTTGGTGAGGAACTTTTGGGGTCTCTCCAATTGCTGCAGATGTCGGGTGAGATACATCCCGAATGGGGCATTGTACTCGATCATTGGTCTGATAAGTGAAGAGTACAGGGGAACAATGACCTCACTAGATCTGGATGTGAATCCCTTCATGATCAGGTGGGCAATGTAAAGGTTTTTCTAACCACTTTAGCAACGTGAGTGTCAAAAGAAAGGCCACTGTCAACCTGGGTCCCCAGGTCCCTGATAACCTCTTCTGTGCTTAGTGGATTGCCACCTATATGGTAGCTTGGGGTTACCTTGTTTTTCCCGAAGGGTATGACTATACATTTTTTGGCGTTTAACTTCAGGCCATGGCTCTGGCACCAGCTATCTGTTTCCGTGAGTCCCTTCTGAAGGATATCCATGTCCGATGCACTTTCCACTATAGCGCCCAGTTTGCAGTCGTCTGCAAACTTTGTCAGCCAAAGTCCTCCCATGTTGGCCTGTACTTCTGAGAAGTAGATGCCGAACAATAGGGGGCCAAGGACCGAGCCCTGTGGGACACCACTTGTGACCGGCTTGGAGTCTGACATAGCGCCAGCAACTCTAACCCTGTGGGTTCTGTCCTTAAGCCAGTTTGCAACCCATCTTGTGACATATGGGTTTACATTTAAGCTGGTAAGTTTTTCTACAATACCTGAGTGGGGTATTGTGTCGAAAGCCTTTGCAAGGTCAAGGTAGGCTGTATGGACTGCCTTTCCATCATCAATGGCCTTGGTGACTGTTTCGAAGAAGTCAACCAAGTTCAAAAGGCATGATCTGCCCTTGACGAAGCCAAACTGGGTCGGGTCTGCAAGTCCCCTATATCTTTGTTTATGAGCTCCATTATGATCCTCTCCATAGCTTTGCAGACTAGACTTGTTAAGCTTATGGGGCGGTAATTACCAGGGTCAGTAGAGGCACCGCCTTTGTGGAGTGGGACCACAGTTGCCGTATGCCACTCCTTGGGCACGTATCCTGTGGTAAGGCTGAGATTAAACAGCTGCCTTATGTGCAGGTTTAATTCCTCATTTAGCTCGTGTAGCACACAGCCGGGGACACCATCCGGTCCCATTGATGCTGTGTTTTTAGCTTTAGAGATAGCAGCTTTCACCTGCGCATTTGAGATGTCTGGGAGGCTACACTCCGCTGGCATAGTTATCTCTCCTTTAGGGGGGGAGAGGGGGGTGAAGTTTGCACTGAATCTGTCTGCCAGTATGTTGGCAATGTCTGTGGGTTCAGTGATTTTTGTATCATTTTGGACTAATTCTGAGCATATCTGGGAGTTTCCACCCAGGTTCCTAACATAGCTGAAAAAGGCCTTATGATTGTCCTTTGAATCCATGGCAATTTTTCTCTCAAAATTGGCCTTAGTTGATTTTATGAATGCTCGTATTTTTTTACTAATAATGATCAGGGGTGACTTCCCTTTTATGGATTTTGTTCTATCATGTAATAGCTTTCTCCTCTTATTGTAAAGTTTGTTAATGGCTGGGGTCCACCAGACTGGACGTTTGCCCTTTGTGGAAAGAGTCTTGGTTTTATTTGGGATTGCCTGATCCATGCATTCCTGGAGGTGTTCATAGAAGGCATTTGTAAGGGCTTCCGCAGCTTGGGTTGAGTAATACGTGCTAATGCCTCTAACCCTAACATGCATGTAAACTAGATGCAAAGGACACTTGAAAATGATTCTAAGTAATTGATTCTAAGTAACTTTAAGCATTAATATAACAATAGATTTTGCTTCAAGAAAGTTGAAATGCAAATGTCTGGCATTATTGACTGACTGTATTCATGACAGGAACACAGGAAATATAAGAAGCAAAATCATTGAAATTCTGTAAAATTGGGGACAGTAGAGAGGAATGGGAATGTGTGTGTGTGTGTGTGTGGGGGGGTGTATGAGGGGGATGCCCACGCCAATGCAATGCATGGGCCACTAACAGTGATTACCATAACAAAGTGCTGATTAGCACTAGCAGTAACACTGTTCATTTCGTATACATGCAAAATAGAAAATAATGAGGCCTTCCTTCATTTCAGCTAATGTGTTTCTGAATCACATTTTTTGTGATGGAAAAAATGGACCTTTTTCTGCAGTAGTTTATGCTCATGGCAGGATTCTTTCTGAGTCCCAAGCATTTTTTACAAATGGCCTTACAAACTCAATATTAAGCAGGCTGTCATGACACTAATGGCCACATCCAATGCTATAAAGAAGGTTGCTACCTTATCTGGTATCCTTTAACAATGTTTGCTAAATGTTCATTATTTTTGCCAGATAGGCCACTACTCAATGCTGTACATGAAAACCATCATTTTCACAGTTTTTAAGTGTTCCTTATGTATGCATACAAAACTACAAAACTTGACCATGCAACATTGAAATAATGATCATGCTTGTTCCACAAAATTAAATCTACTGACATGGAGACCACTGTTTTTTTTTGTATTTTTTTTTTTTTGGTATTGAATTTGGGGTGCAATGAACCTCTCTGTTTGACAGTTTATGATGTTAAAGAATTGTTCAAGTTGTCTTCAGTGTTTCTGTCGCCTATATATTATTAAGGTAGTGATGCATCTGTTGAATCCTCTGGAACATTTGATCCCTTGCTTCTTGTGATATAGCTGACAAATATACCACTCCTTAGATAAATTATACTGGTGCAGACACTTGTGCATATTAATAATCAAGAATTATTTAAATGCTCTCCATTTCTATCTGCAGTATAAGCTAAGTCACTGGGATGTAGTAATGTTCCCAAGTTATGGTAGTGGGTACTGTACAGTATGTAATATTGAGGGGCTAGACACTACATAATATCTACAAATTTGAATATCGCATAAATTTCACAGCTATAGTAGAGAATTACTAGTGCAAGTCACTCACTCCATTCTGCACTTTATACTCTTCAGACATTATTAACTTTTGCAGCTCTGTCTCCACTTTAGCTTTTTGCACATCATGGAACTTGGGGTTAGCAGACTGCTGTACATCAATCTTGACTTTTAATGCCTTTCATTGTCCATATTTTGAAAACATGGTTCACATTAAATAGCTGTGTTAGTTTCTCAGCTGTGACCTTACTATCATCATTTTATTACTTTGCAAATACCACTTAGATTCATTTTAATATCAGTATGTTCCCTCTCACTCAGACACACACACACACACACACACACACACACACACACACACACACACACACACACACACACACACACACACACACGCACACACACACACACACACACACACACACACACATACACACACACACACACACACACACACACACACACACACACACACACACACACACACACACACACAGTGTTATACTTAGAGGATAAAATGTAAACCTAAGGCACTTAATTCCCGACTTCATAGTACATAGCCTGTAAGGCAAACAGCCACACAACCCAATATATTTATCATAGCAGACTACATTGTGAGACACACAAATGCTGCATACACCAGGCTGAGTAGGGAAAGAGACTTACAGTCAGTTGCCTATTGAGGCCAGGATCTGCCTAATCACACATGCACTGAGACTTACTTCCCTGGACTATATGAAGAGAAACATGACAGAGCTCTCAGACTATATGTCCCAGGCCTGTATGAACCTAGCACTGAGCAGCATTATACTTTTCAAAGGACAACCACAATATGAGCAGAAGACAACTGACTTTATTAATTTGCTTATTTTTTTGGTGTCGTTTGATGTGGGTACACTAATTGCCAGCCTGGAAGGATATGGTTGACAGACTATGTTGTTTTGCCAAGGATGGTCAGTACCTGCTCCTTCTAGGCTTTTGAATATTGGCTAAAACCTTGTCCACCCCATAGTGCTCTTTTAAGCATTGCCACCCTGATGACATAGCAAAACCAACCCAAGAAAATTGAAAGGTGTTTCTACTCATTGCCAGTAATTTAAACAAAAAACGTCTCTCCTTGCAAGCTTTCGTCACCCTGAATATAACAGACATCTATGCAGTTACTGAGACATGGTCTAAAGCTGCTGAGAACACCCCACAGTACAGAGCTATAATGCCTTCCACACATTTAGACCAGCTACTAAACAGGTAGGGACAAAAGGTGGAGGTGTCTCAATTTACATAAAAAACAAACACACTTCAAGGTTGGTTAAACAGTATGAATAGCATTTAACACAATACCCCACTCAGACATTGTACGCAAACTCATAAAATTAGGTCTGAAATTCCTATGTCCCCTACTGGATAGCCAGTTGACTCACAGATAGGATCGAGAAGTTAGGATATGGAGTCTACCTCCATAAAGAAGCAAGTCACTTTTGGATCATCTGAAGGCTCAGTGCTGGGGCTGCTACTTTTTGGCATGTATTTTTCTGAAGTCAAGGCAAACATCTAGGGCCACTGGCTAAGTTTTCAGATGACTACATAAAAGGCACAATCACAGAATCCCTCAAAGACAGAAATACCTTCTAAGAAGGCCTGACACAGACTGATAACTGGTTACAGAGCTATTGTCTAAAATTCAATGCCAAGAAATGCATAATAGTAGCCTTTGGGAAGATGGCTACTAGTGCAAATAACCACATTGATAATACAACCCTAAAAGTAGACCGGTCAGGTATTTGGGAAAGTATGAAGATAGTAACCTGGTCTTTGACCATCATGTGTCTACATTAGTAAGGAAATCATTCTATGCTGCACAACTTGTATATAAGCAAGGGTTTGGCATCTAGGTCCAAGGATGCCATTGTCCTGCTGTACTTGGCCTTCATCAGACCAGTCATTCAGTATAATGCCACCTTTGCTATGCACCAGGCTGGGCATTTGCAACAACTGGAGCATCCATAGAGGTTCTTGACAAAAAGAATACAAGGGGTAAACAGCATGTCCTATGTGGACCAACTCAAGCCTTATTCCTGTACACTGTCTCCTACAAACTGCTGTGAGGTGATTTATGCCTGACGTACAAAGCATCCTTTTGATTCCATTCTGATGCAAAACAAATAGTATCCGAATTATAAAATCTAAGGACTTAAAGCCATTTTGCAACATAAATGGAACATTGTGGAGGGGTGGTTATGTGTCTTAGAGACTACCCTTTCTCTGAAATAGGCTTCCCATCCATATGAGGCAGAGTTCCTCACTGACCCAATTCAAGAGTAACTTGGGCCAGTGGGTGGGTAATTGAAAAATTTTCCCTGATCTGGCACCTATGTCTCTAATAGTCAGAGGCAGCCTGTAAATGCTTGACCACCTGTGCCCAAGCCTACATATACCCATTAAAATAACGCGTAGGTGTTAAAACTTCTCAAATACTTTTGAGAAACATGACTAGGCTTAAAAAGCCCCACTAGGATCATTAGACTAGTCATCACCTGTGATCCTATAGCTAAGAAAAGGCAACTAGGCATCTCAAGATAGGAACTATATACTGCAGTTGAACACAGAAGGAAAAATATGATTGACTGATATGAGGAAATATTTTTAAAAGTAAGCACATAGCTTCCCAAACATTTATACAACAAATCTTTAAACAAGCACACACGCGCATGTACACACACACACACACACACACACACACACACACACACACACACACACACACACACACATTCTGTCATTGTCCACGTGAGTATAAATGACTTGAGATGTACGTCACTGGACTATATGGAAAGAGACATCATGGGTCTCTCTCTCTCTCTCTCTCTCTATCTCTGAATACGTGTCAAAAATAGGTACATGCCTTGCAATGAGCAGCATTCTACTTTCACCAAGAATGATACCAAAGTATGAACAGAAACATGTTTAATTTTAATAATTGGCTTTGTTTCTGGTGTCACTCCAGGGGGATTCAGTATTTATCTGCATGGGAAGATATTGTTAACAGACCACGTTGCCGTGCTTAGGATGGTCTGCACCTTTCCCCCTGGGTTTTCAGATATTGGCTAAAACTTTATCAACCCCCTTACAGCCTCTTTTAGGCAATGTCAAAATGACAAAACTATCAACATAGCAAAAAACTCAGGTATTACTGCTCAATGCTAGGAGCTTAAACAAGACGCTCCACATCTTACAAGCTCTCCTCACTCTGGAGAATGTGGCAAACCACAGAAAGTACTCCAGCAGTGAAAGGCTACAATACTTTCCACACATTTAGGCCAACAGCATCTCAGACAAGGGCTAAAGGTAGAGATATCTTGGTTTACATTAGCAACAAATACAGCTCAAGCTTGGTTAAACAGGATGATGCCCTGGAGTTCATCCCACATCCAAGTCCCCATAGACAAGGTTCCTTACCATGTCATAACCAGCTACAGGTCACCATCTATGACCCATGAAGCTCACAACTCTTACATAAACCTATGTAAACCTACTAGAGGCATTCAGCATCCAACCAAATACCCTATTCATGTGAAAATTAAATGATCCCACTATAGGCTGGGTAACATACACTGCCTCTAACTCACAGGCATAACATTTCCTGGACTTTGTTAACATGAACACTCTGGCCCAGTTAGTGCACATTGTAATCAAAGGATCAAACATGCTGGCATAGTAATCACCAGTATCTGAGAACCTTCCACCCTCCATGTGTTACATCCTCATCGGTGAGGTCAGACCACAAAGCTGTTTCCTTTTTAATAAAAAAAATAATCTGGAAAATCCAACTAAACCTGTAACAGATAGGAACTATTCTAAATCTATCTATTAAGTGATAGTATGTCAAAATTCACAACTCCCCAAACTGCAAGAATGCCACTACCTATACAAAATTATTCACAGAAAGATTGTACAAACATGTGAATGACTGCAGGAGGCAGAGTTACCTACCAGAAGTAAGCTGAAATCTCACACCAAAAACAAACCTCACTGGTGGAACCCTTACCTCTGATTCAACTAAACAAGAAACTAGCAGGTCTAATAAAATCCATCAAGGCTGATTACATGATCAGAATAGTCCCACAGGTTAAGAACAATCACAAGGCCTTCTTCAGCCATTTCAGGAACCTTAAAGGTAACACTTTGAAGTGTGCAGAACTGGTCATAAGTGGCACAACCATCACTGACCAGGGTGACATATAGAATCTACTGGCTTATAAATTTATCTCTAGCTTCACCCCCCCAACTGCCCCCCCTCCCCACCCACCTCCTGTGAAATCCCTTCTAGCATACCGCCCCAACTATCAAAAAGGAGCAGGTCCTGGTATAACTTGGTAAGGCCAAAAACACTGCTTTCATGAACTCCACCAATATCCCTGGTTGCCTCTTAAATAGCCTAAAATATGTTCTAGCAGCACCACTTCTGGCATTCTTCAACTACAGCCTCAAAACAGGTTATTTGCCAGGTGAATGGAAGGCCACAATGGTCATCCCTCTTCATAAGTGTGGACCATCAACTGTCCCTGGAAACTACAGACTCGTCAGTCTGACAAGTCTAATATGCAAAGCCATGGAATGAATTATGATGGAAATGATTGGGAAAGACATTGGCAACCTACAGACAATGGACCCATCCCAGTTTGGCTTTGTTACGGGAAGGTCTTGACTACTCAACCTGGTAGACATCTTTGAGAGGGTCACCAAAGCTATGGATGAGGTGAAAACTGTGCATACCACCTACCATAACCTGGCCAGAGTGTCTGATACAATACCCCATTCAAGTATTAATGACAAACTCTCAGAACTATACATAAATCCCTACAAAACTCACTGGAATGTTGCCTGGCTCAAAGATAAGACCCAAGAAATCAGAATCAGTGACACCATTTCCACTAGAAAACTAGTGACCAGTGGATTACCACAGGCTTCCATGATGGGGCTGTCTTGTTTGTCATCTACTTCCTAGAAGTCAAGGCTAATGTCAATAGCCTCTGGCTCACCAAGTTCACAATTGACTGTAAACTGGGAACTATCACAGATTCTCCCCACAACACCAGCAACAGACAAGTGGGTCTAATACAAATAAATGACTGGTGCCAAATACACGGATTGAAACTCTGTGCAAAGAAATGCATTATAGTGTCCTTTAGGAAATTGTCAACCCAAGCTAATTACTCCATTAATAAAATACCCTTAAGAGCTGACCCAGTAGTTATGGATCTGAGAACATATGTAGACAGTAATCTAGCCTTTAACCATCATGTAGCCAAGACAGTAAGAAAATGATTCTGTGTTGACCAACTCATAAGCAAGAGTATAGCATCCAATGCCAAGGATCTTATAGTACCACTCCATGCAGCCCTTATCAGACCCATCATTTAGTGCAATGCCCTCTTTTGCATGTACCTAACTAAGCACTTGCAACAGCTGGAATGCCCTCAAAGGTTCCTCACCATGAAAATCCAGGGTATGAGTACCCTGTCCTATACAGATCTCCTTAAGACGCTATCTCTATACTCCGTTTCTTACAGGTTACTGAGAAGTGCTTGTTATATAAGGCATCCTCATATCCATCATTGATTGATCTCTTGCACATCTGCAAAACAAATAGTACCAGAAACACTAGATCCAAGGGCCTGAATTTTGCCTGTGACATAAATAGAACATGCTTGGGAGACTGATATTTGTCTCAAAGGATCCCCGCACTATGAATAAGCTCCCCATCTATGTTAAGCAAAGTTTATCCCTCACTCTATTCAAACAAACCTTAATCATTGGATGGGAAATTGCAAATTCACCCCTGGTTTGGCCCCCATGTCTCTGATGAACAGAGGTCAACAGTAAGCAAATTAATCCTCAACTAACATACCCCCACCACATAACCCGTAGCTACCTCCTTACAAACAAACCCCGCCATGTAGACGTCCAAGATACTTGGGGACAAAACTGGGTTGGGTTGTTCAGCTAGGCTTATAAAGACCCTGGTGATATTTAGTCTAGTGTACACCTATGAATGAAACTTTGAATTCAAGTCACTGTTTTTTTTTTTTTTAAGTCATTGGGGTAAGGGCACTAATGGAAATGGAAAAGCAAAAATGTAGCATATAAAGACACAAAGTGCATTGTGGGAAGAAGAAGAAGAAGGTCTGTCATAAAGTCAGATCGGGATGTACTCACTATGCTATTTTGGGACAGAACAAATTATAAAATAACTCTGACTGCTTAGAGTGATGGAAGGGTTGCAGTATTATAATCAAAGGTATATGTCTTTTCCAGTTTATGCCACTAAGTATTCCTTAAAGTAGAAACTTAGACAAAGCTGTCAAAAGTACTCACAGAAAAAAAGTCAAAGAAACAAGATTGAATCCACTGCTAGGTTTCATAAACTCCTTACAAACAGCATATATAAATCTGCACCTTGTAAGAAAGAGGAGTTTGACTACCTGTGATCTAGAGGTATATTATCATTGGAGTATGCAACACATTGCAAACCGTACGTGCTTCTCTGGTACTCCTTATTAGCAATGATTATGCAGTGCTCTCCTTGCTAAAGTACATTACAACTATGCACAGTGTAGAAAGACAGCATTTAGGTTTGCACACAAGCAGAACTTGAAGAGCAGATGGCGGTGTAGGCACATGCATATTTAACAAAAACAGATACAGAATGGGAAGGGAATAAGAGATCGACACAGGACTTGTACAGGAGATGGATACCGTGTAGTGGCATGACAGATGCACTCACATCCCTTCCCATACTTTGCTCTGCATGAAGTACATTGCATGAAATGCAGTACCCCATGCTAATTAGTCAGTACATTAAGAGGTAGATGCATTTTCTATAAACTGTGCACCTGTGCAGGCTTATGCTTTGCATAAATGATTGATGTTCAATAGCAAGGCAGGGCATTCTTTCTTCATATAGAGGGAGACTGTTGAGGACAAGGACCTAGACAGGTGTGAGTGTGTGTGTGTGTGTGTGTGTGTGTGTGTGTGTGTGTGTGTGTGTGTGTGTGTGTGTATATATGTGTGTGTGTGTCTGTGTGTGTGTGTATATATATATATATATATATATATGTATATAAATATATGTATATATATATATATATATATATATGTATATAAATATATATATATATGTATATATGTATATATATATATATATATATATGTAGATACACACAATGTACATTTTTTGCCACATGAAACATTCAGTAGCGATGGCTCTACAGCTGCCACAAGCCCACAGACAGTTATGCCAAATGAGCTTTGTTGCAAGTTACAGTGCAGATGAAATGGCCATATAGATGATATGTTATTGTATTCATGTTGAACTGTACAGCTTTGACAAGAGCAGATCTGTACCATATAGCACAACCTTATGTTATGCAAAACTGGCTTCTTTTTGAAGTTCATCCCAAGAAATACAATGAGTGAGTGTGTGTGTGTGTGTCTGTGTGTGTGTGTGTGTGTGTGTGTGTGTGTGTGTGTGTGTGTGTGTGTGTGTGTGTGTGTGTGTGTGTGTATAAAATTTTAGTATATTTTGTATAACCATTTTACTGTATTTTCTTTTACAAGGAAAAACTGCATTTCCAAAGCTTATTACACAAAATCATATTCTCCACTTTCCTACTACTTACTTCTCCTATATGCCCACAAGTCATTTAGGTTCCTTCTCTTTCCCCACCCTTGCCAAAATCCCAATCCCCTCTTTAACTCTTTCCTGTGCACATGCAACCCCAACTTGCATAAACCTTTTTCTCTTACCTTCCACAGCCACTTCATTTCATACACAGTGAAATATCTTCACCTTCCTGCTCCAATTTTGCCAAGTACTTATTTCTCTTAATAGGAATATTAATGCCCTCTGCATTCCACGTCTACTACTACCTCCGTACCCTTCAACCTCCATTCTCCTGTACTATTCCTCAAAAGCAGGGCTCTAGCATCCCTTTTGGCTATACCTTCAGGGATACCTATTCTCCCCAAGCAGCAGTAAACCACATGGGTCATTGTCAGTCATCCCAAAGTAATCTCCAGCCATCTAGTACATTCTGGCTTTTCACCATTCCCGTACTGTTTACCCCTAACCAAGCCCTCATTCACCACAGAAGAAAAGTCTTCCCTGTTTTTTTATTTTATCCACATTGGCCTTCTTCCCTAAAACACACAAGAATTTCCACAAAATACCCTACCTACAAAAAAACTACCCAAACAAATTTCTAGCCCCCATCTTCCAATTATATGTTATTTCTGTTTTTCCCTTCCCCTCTCTTGAACTTCCACCACCACAGCTTAATCAGTCTTTATTTTATAACACTCCCTTCAGAGCCAGACATAGCCAGTGCCCACTTATATGATTACCTTACATAAATGAACTGCTTATAACAACATACAAGTTGCCTGAACAACCCAATTGACATCCACTTTAACAGTCTTAATCACAGACATTTTCCCAGTAACTTCCACGTATACTATCAGTACAACACATTCACAAGCACCCAATGTTTCAGTAATTTAACAGTGTTAAATACAGTCTAAAACATCTGCTTGCTTACCCTCCTCAGATTCTCAGAAACAAAGTCTGTATAAAAGAAAAATGTTAAACACACATCATGATTTTCAACACTGCTCTAACTTCTTTCCAGACATTTAATTGATTTGCATGCTCTGCCTGACTAAGAAATAGCCATTTTTCACAAAAAAAGTCTTTCTGCTTCTGCATCCCAATACTTTCCGTACATAAGTACAACTCAGTTCCAAAGTCTAGCATATATTTTCCATATTCAGTTTTTAAGTTTCAGCACCAACCACCCTGCCAATCCTCCTCTGCTTGAGTATTGATATGAAAGCTTCACCTGTTGCCTTCAGAGAAATAAAGTTAGTTATCATAAAACCATCCTCCAGAGGTGGAAACATAGTATACGCCACACTTTTCTCAGACTCTTAAAATGTCATTTTTTATAGTCTCATTAAGATTTCACCCTCTCCTAATTTAAAGAATCCCAAATCTCTTCCATACATCCTAATTTTATCAGACGTTTTGGTTCACTTTCATCCTTGTCCATCAATAATGCTATACAGAAACACTATATGCAAGTTTCTTACCCGCTTTTGCCTCTTCCAGTCTGACCAGTAAATAATCTAAGTACTTTGGAAACCCTCCAACATCTTGTCAAAATTTAGACTTTTATTCATTTTATTTATTTCACTTTGATAACTGGGGAAGTAGACTGGTCAACAGATACATTTCAGCCAAATACCATGGGATAAAACACAAAGAGAAAATTATACAGTGAGTAAAGAATACACAGATATATACAGTGTACAGTAAGAGAGTGGGGATAATACATTTATATGTTATTTACAATTTTATTTGTAAGTGATATTATTTATAGTATGAATAATTAAGGCAGGCATTCAAGCAGCAGTCATTTAGGATCATAGGAAGTTACTAGGCTACTGGCCCAGGGGCACTTACAAGCCTGGACAAATATTATGCCCTTGTTCCCAAGGTCAGCACCTATTACCCCAGTCTAGCAGGGACATGGGTGGGATCCCAGGGGTGAATTTTCTTTCTCCCATCCAATCATCCAGGTTACGCTTGAAACTGGTCAATGAGGAGCTCTGCTTAATGTGAAGGGGGAGCCTATTCCACAGATGGGGAGCCTTTGGGACACAAATCTGTCCCGCTAGCATGTTCTATTTATGTTGCAGGCCAGACTGAGATCCTTAGAGCGAGTTACCTGTGTGATGTTGGACTTGTGGATATGCAGCATTTCCAATAAAGTGGGGTCTGAGATGGCTTTATATGCCAGATAGAGGTCACCTCTAAGCAATCTGTATGAAACAGAGTATAGAAACAGGGACCTTAGTGTATATTTACAGGATAGATGTTTCAGACCCTGGATTTTTCTAGTCAGGAACCTCTATGGTCTCTCCAGCTGTTTTAGGTGCTTAGCAAGATACATACCGAAAGGGGCGTTATACTCAATTAACGGCCTGATAAGGGAGGAGTACAGGGAGGTTATGATGTCTTTTTCCTGGACACTATGCCTCTACTTATGAGGTGGGCCATATAGAATGTCTTTCATACCACAGAGGCTACAGAATAGTCAAATGTTAGGTTGCTATCAACCTGGGTAGCCAAATCTCTCACTACCAATTGCGTGTTGGGACATTGTTGTTGATGTGGTAATTTGTGGGAACATCACTCTTGCCAGAGGGGATAATGATGCACTTTTTAGCATTGAGTTTGAGGCCATGTTTTTGGCATCAATCATTTGTTTGGGTGAGACCCTCCAGGGGAATGTCCACATCATTTGGGGAATTGATGACAACCCCCAGTTTGCAGTCATCTGCAAATTTGGACAGCCGTAGACCTTTGGTTTTGGCCTGCACATTGGAGAAGTAGATTCCAAAAAGCAGTGGCCCCAGGACCAATCCTTGAGGTACACTACTAGTTACTAGTCTACTATTAGAGGTTCCTCGATTTTGACTGTGTGGGTTCTGTCAGTGAGCTAGTTGGCTACCCATCTAATAACATATGGGTTGATACGTAATTTAATTTCTCCAAGTCTTTTGGGTTTTTAATACCATGATGGGAATGGACCCCATTCCTAAGTCAAAGTATGATTAAAGTTCATAAAATTAGTACTGTTTCCATCTTTGATGTCAGCTGAAAGTGCTCTTTGCAGCACCCGCAATGTGCCCAGTAATGACTCCTTCTGCAATTTGTACGTAGTTACATGTATTGGTAACAAATCTAAATATAATTGTAGATTCTTTTTTATGACCCATTGCTCCTACTACTAATGGAACTGTCTGGGTATCTTTCTTCCACATTTCTCTCATTTCTGCCAGCAAATCTCGATATTTTATGACTTTGCGTCTCTCTGTATGCAAGACACTGTAGTGAATGGGTGTAGCATTTTCAGTTATCAATGCTACTTTTGTCTTCTTTCCATGGACCGCTATATCTGGTTTTCTCACATCTGTTTTGAACTGTTGGTAATGGATGATCCCATGTGATGTAGACCATCATTTTCCATGATACTTTGTTACTCATGTTTCCAGTGTTTTTCAGCTACTTCAGTATTATAATGTTTGCACAATCCCCAGTGCAACAGTCTTGCCACATTATTATGCCTTTTAGTATACAATCCTTCTGCCGTTAGTATGTCACAACCAGCAACAAGATGTGCGAATGTTTCCAATTCTGTTTTACAAAACCTACATTTGTTTCTCCCACAAGTACAATGGACTTTGTAAACCAATGTGTATGTAGCCCACTATCTTGGGCTGCCAATATTAACCTTTGATCTTTTGGTTTGAATTTGCCTCTCCTTAACCATTCCTTCATTCGATCCTGATCAACATGGGTTCTTCCAGAAGTTTTCTATACTTGTAACTATATTTATGCATTTTCCACATTTCTTGCCTTCTCATCTGATCCTTCACCTTATATTCTTTCTTTTGGTTTTTGGCACATTCAGTTGCTGCCTGACTTTTGTCTATTTCTGGTTTCATTTCCATTCCTGCTTGATGCTAATATGCTTCTGCTAGACTAAGCAAGGAAGTCATCTAAGATTTATTCTCCTCATGTTTCAAAAGTTTCATTACGTTTGGGTCTTGTGAGGTCAGCAGATATGTGTGCAGTCCCACGATTGCAGATCTATACATGTAATCAGTTTCAAGGAGGCCCATACCTCCTTCATAATGAAGAATATATAATCTTAGTATGCACTGATTTTATAAATCATTTGGTATTATGATTAAAAACATTATCACTGATAACTGGAAAATTATTAGTGGTAATAATGATTTGTCAAGTATTTTGTGGAAAGTTCCTAGTTTTGTTTATAAAAAATCAGGGAGCTTAAAGAACTTATTACAACATGATAGTACTGCTGTCTTTCCTCCTCAATCAGATAAACCAAAAGGTGTTTATAAATGTCTAAATTGTTCTGCCTGCAGGTTTATCCATGAAGGGCCATATATTAGTTTGACACATTTAGATCGTACTATTACTGTGCCTGGTAGGTTTACTTGTAATACATCTCATGTGGCATACATTGCTTTGTGCTCTGGGTTGTACGGCATTTTATATAGGTATGACCACCAGACAGCTCAGCAGACATATTAAAGAACACTGTTATGCCATTAAAACCAAAGACAGCAGTAATGCTTTAAATAGGCACACTTTGGAGTGTACTATGTTTAAAAAGTTTTCCTTTGCTATTTTGGAGTATATTAGCAAAGATCTGCGAGGGGGGAATATCAAAAATAGGGTTGAAAGAAGGGCAACTAAGACTGGGTGCTGGCAGTCCACCTGGACTGAAAGAAAGTACTAAGAGTAAATGTTTTTTAGAAGAAAGGAAGTTAACATTATAACAAGGTCTTGTTAAATTTTATTAATTGAATGATTGGTTTCTTTTAATTGAGATGAAGTGTATTTAAACAGTTTTGATTTTACTGTGAATCATACCTCTCAACCTGGAAACATCAAAAATCTGGACAAAGCCCATGAAAAATAGGTACAAATCTGTACGCTGATTAACGTAAAATTTGCATACATAATTACACAACCCCATCCACTCCAATGAAATTGTAGGATACCAACTTTCAAACGCAAACTGAAGAACAGAACCAAAATATAGCACCAGAGTCTCGCTGCAGCCATTCCAATGTCCTATTACCTGGCTATTTAGGAAACACTTAAACGATGCACTTTTTTATCTTTTGTGTCCTTTACTTTTCTTTTACCACAAAAATGCAATACAAAATGTCACAACTTCACTAGGGGACTAGGGCCGTTACATATAGCTTCAGTCAGGGAGGTACAGATTGGGTACAATGCTTATTACCACAGAACAGTGTTAACTTGCCAATGCCTGTGCTGTCTCATTAAAAAAAAAAAACAACTGTTACAGCTGTAGACTAGAGAGAAAAGTACTATAGCACCAACTAATGCATTTTGGAATTACCACAACGAGAACACAAAAACAAGATTTGGAATATAAAGGCTGGTATTTTATTCCAAAAACTGGTTCAGTAAACATGGAAAAAAAATAAAAAAGTAAAACCTATGCATATAGCATTAGACATTTTTTCTTGTTAATGTTATATAATTTTTTTCATATTATAGATCATGTGGCAGGAGATTTTACAGGAGGTGTCAGGAAACTGGCTTTGGAATATGGGGAATATAGCTACAAAATATGCTGAAGGTATATTTATATCTTGGTTTGAAAATAATTTGTCAGTTTTTATCAGTGCATTAAAAAGAAAGAGGTCATTTAAATATAAGAAAAAGCAGACACCTACTCTCTCTCACACACACACACACACACACACACACACACACACACACACACACACACACACACACACACACACACACACACACACACACACACACACACACACACACGGGTCTACTTGAAAACACTGACATGCCAAAACACCGAAGACGAGAACACCGAGACCAGAAGATCGACAACTGAGATGACCGACAGTTTAAAAGCCCGATGCTGAGAACACCAACATGTTAAGGTAAATTTGCGATAGTGACAGACTTTAGGGTTGGGGTGGGTTAAATGAGTTAGGGTTAGGGTGCGGGTAAGGTAAGTGTGCGATAGTGACAGACTTTAGAGTTAGGGGTGGGTTAAGTGAGTTAGGGTGTGGGTTAGGTGAGTGTGCGATAGTGACGGACCTTAGGGTTAGGGTTTGGGTTAAGGTTAGTGCATAGATAGTTGTGTATGTAAGGTTTAGTGTAGGTTTGTAAGGTTTTTGGTGTGCTTGTGTTGTGTGTGTGTTTTTCAGAAAAGGTATTTGTTTTGTTTTGTTGATTGTCGGGATTGTGGTTTGTTGGGTAAGTGAAGTTTCATGCTTTTAAACTGTCGGCCATGTCAGTTGTCGATCTTCCGGTCTCGGTGTTCTCGTCGTCTGTGTTTTGGCATGTCGGTGTTTTCAAGAAGACATACACACACACACACACACACATACACACACACACATGCACGCACACACACACACACACACACACACATACACACACACACACACACACACACACACACACACACACACACACACACACACACACACACACACTGTGGTTAAGTGAAAAAAACTCATAATGAGACTGGCATTATCTGCATTCACAGGTGTATTAATGCCTGTAACAGGCTGGAACTATGAGGCATTATCTGTATTTAAGGCACAATAACATAAAATGAAAGAAATGTAGTATAGTACAAGAAGGACAAGTAATGAAAAAGTACAATATAGTAAAATACAATGCAGTAAAACATAGCTAAAAACTGAACATGACAAAAGTCTGCAACAGAAGTGGTTTACAAATGAATAACAACATTGCTTTCATTTCTGTATGGTTTGTATTTACTGTACATATGTCCAATACAGGTAGAATTAAGTTTTCCTGCAAGAGAAGACAGTGTTAGTCAAGGATGTTTCTGTTTATGTTACGTCCATCAAAAAGACATGACAGACAGAAACAGAGCAGAAAGTATGGTGTTTTTCACTTTTCACACCCCTTAGGTACTTTAAGGTCACCAACTTCTTCTGCAGCAGTTGTGCAATCCAATAGCTCTACTCGCTTCCTCTGCAGTTGTAAAATCCAATATGCCCGAACTGGCTCACTAAGAAGCCCGTAAATTCCAGTATTCCAACCATTTCAGCCTTCTAAATAAGCTATGTTCTGCCCGAACAGCCCGCCGGACAGTATCCAAACAGTTTAAGCATTCAAACAGATGTGCATCACACATGCACACATCTGAGCTTAATTCTGACAGGCTGACGTCATCGTGCACGTGATGATGTCAGCTCCGAAAGCGCGGAATCTAAAAAATAGATTATAAAATCGTAAATGAAGGGGTGCCACTTGGCAATTGTGACACCCCATTATTGAGACCCCAAAACTTGGTAAAAAACAAGTAATTTGGGATGGTTGGGAGGTCTGCTGTGAATTCATTCTGAAGAAGTTTTTACAAAAGTGGTGATTAAACTTTTCTATGCTATTGGAGTCTGTGTTGTCCTTCTGTTGGCACAGTGTGTTTTTGGTTCTTAAATCATTTGGTAAGCAGGAAGCATCCTCCTTGTTTTCCTGTGTAATCTATCCAACATGTTTTGGGGCCAGTCAATCACTTCAAAACTGTAAGTTAGGACAGGAAGAGCAAATTGGTTTATAACTTGAATTTTGTTCCTAGATGTCAACACTGTTTTCAGGATTAATTTAAGTCTTCTAAAATATTCCTCACTAAGTTTTATTCACATTTGTTCATGTTTTATTGTTGCTCCTTCATCAGTTCCCAAATATTTATACACTCCCTCTTGCACAAGTTTTTTTATATCACATTCTTGTCCCAAACTGGTTTTCTTGGTGCTACAGTTTTCCTGCTTTAAAGGTTATTTTTGCACATTTATCAAGAAGAAATGACATTCTTATATCATCTGAAAAAAATTTTACTACTTGCAGTTGTGCTTTCAGTTCCTCATCTGATGAGCTAAACAGTTTTAAATCATTGACAAAGAGAATATGAGAGCTCTTTACACTTTGTTGTTGTCTAGGCGCCAAATTATAGCCATGGCCTAATCTGTTATGTAGACAGCTTAATAGGTTAAGGGCAAGGCAGAATAGCAGTGGTGACAGGGAGTCACCCTGGACTATCCCCCTTTGAATTTTTATCTCTGGAATAATAATTTGTCCTTTATCATGGCTTAATTGCAAAGTGGACTGCCACTGTTTCATGGTCACTGTCATGTAGTTGATCAGTGTAGGGTGTATCTTATATATTTTAAACAGTCTTTTATCCTTGATTGTGGGATACTATCAAATGCTTTTTTGTAATACCTTAGAAGTATTAATAATAAGATTCACAGCTTACATGCCTTGCTTGCAACTCACTCCCCTGACATCATGTGTCTATCAGAAACATGGCTTAAACCATGCACTAAGGATGAAGAAATTATCCCACCTGGATATAGCATCCTTAGGAGTGATCGAATAACCAGAAAAGGTGGGGGAATAGCTGTTATGTTCAAGAACTCCCTGAACATCACCATGAACCCACTCCAACCCCCAAAAGCCCACAACCTTGAACTAATGGCTCTAAAGATTCGCCTTAATAATAAAAAAAGTATTAATCTCATAGTGACTTATCTACCACCAGGCAAAAATATTGAAAACCTAGAACTAATCCTCAGTTGGCTTGCCACCAACTATCCCCAAGAAACGATATTACTAGGGGATGTTAATATAAACTGGGCCCTATATTCCGAACTCCCAAATCCTCTCCCCATTAACTTACATGGCTTCTCGCAGAATATTCTAACTCCCACTAGAATGGGTAGTGCCCAACAAAAAGAGAGCATCCTTGACTGGATACTTACAAACAAGGCCCCAATGAATTATACTACAGGGACCCTTCCCAACGACCTTAGTGACCACCTGATTACTTTTATTATTAAGCACAAGTGTCCTACCTCAAATCAACCACAATCCAGACTAGTCAGAAACAGTAAGAATTTCGTCCCGGACCAATTCATTGCAGATCTTAAGGCATGTAATTGGTCCATCCTAAAAACATTACCCTTAGATGACAGTGTGTTATATTTCAATAACACTTTCCTAAGAATACTTGACTCGCACGCTCCTAAGCGTCTCACTAAAACTAAGGTTCGCATTGCACCTTGGCTAACAAAGGACACTAAAGCCAAAATTAAACATCGTGACAAGGCCTGGCATAAATGGAGAGCCTCTAAAACCCCACTAGATCACATCAAGTTTCTCCAACTTAGAAATTCAACCAAATCAGCCGTATTGTCTGACAAAAAACAGTATTACTGCCACCTCCAAAATAAACACCAGAATAATCCCAAGAAATTCTGGGCCGGTTTTAATCACCTCCTTCATCCAGGCAAACCCACCACCCCTACCCCTGAAAAACTAATTGGTAAAGATCCTAGAGAAATAGCCAACACCTTTAATTCATTTTTCACAGAAACCATTCAGTCCCTGGCCAACCAACTTACCACTTCCCCCTTGGATACACCCTCAACCAAAGTCCAATCTCAACCTGCCTTCAACCTGCAACCCGTACCTACCTCCTATATTAGAACCCTCCTAAATAAACTCAAACCAACCACCTTAGCGGCTGACTTACTCCCAGCCAACTACCTACAAATTGCATCTGAGGCCATAGCCTACCCTGTTTCTATCTTGGTTAACCGGACCATATCAGAAGCTTCTATTCCCTCTATCTGGAAAATCTCCCACATAATCCCTCTCCATAAAGGTGGATCTTCCACAGACACATCAAACTACAGACCCATAGCTATACTATCTCCACTAGCAAAAATCATGGAACGCTGCATTCACAAGCAGCTCATTACCCATCTTATTCGAAACAATCTCCTGTCTCACACCCAGCACGGCTTTCGCCCCCATCACAGCACAACTACTGCCCTCCTTTCCTTTATTGACTCCGTAAACCACAATCGTAACAATAGATTAATAACCTCGGCGCTCTTTCTTGATCTTTCCAAAGCCTTCGACATGGTTAATCACCAACAGCTGATCCACACACTGGAGGCATACTACCTTAGCAAGAATACCATAGACTGGTTTAATGACTACCTTTCTCATAGAAATCAGGCTGTGCTATGGGAAAATAGCTTATCCGATCTACTCCCCACAAATATCGGTGTTCCCCAAGGATCTATCCTTGGTCCTCTACTTTTCTCTTTATTTATTAACGATCTGCACACTGTTATTCCCAGAGCCTCCTGCATACAATATGCAGACGACTCCACCCTGATCTGCTCCGACAACTCCCTCGACAAACTCCAAGTTGCCACCCAAAACTGTTTTTCCCTAGTTGAAAAATGGTTCTTGGAACTAAAACTCTTACTTAACCCATCCAAAACCAAATTACTTCTGTTTTCCCCACTACTCCCACCCCTCAAGGAAATCATTCTCCTTCCTCCAATCACCCCAACTTTCACGTAATATCCAATAATGGGACCAAAATTGACCCTGTCTCTCACACCAAACTGCTTGGTGTGACCTTAGACCACAAGCTTAAATTTGACACTCACATTAATCTGACCATTAAGTCGGTAAACAAGAAACTTGGGTCCATGTATAGAATTAAGAACTTCCTAACCCCACATACTAAATTAACCATTGCTAGGACTCACCTCCTTTCCACACTCCTCTATGCCTCACCGATATTCTCCTTCCTTAATAAAACAGAACTAAACAAACTATCTACAACCTATAACCATATAGCTAGATTTATAACAGGAATGCCCTATCGTACACACCACTGTAACAATCTTAGAAAACTACACTGGTTAGAACTACCTAACACTCTCAAACTTAATCAACTTACTGAGGCTTTCAAAACTATACACCATCCTGACAAAACCCCCATAATGACCAAAATATTCATTCCATACTCTAACCTTAATTCCCTTAGATCCTCCAAATACCTTCAAATCCAAACCATTAAAGCTAATAATTCAGGAGGTGAAGCACTCTATGCGAACTCCATTGGAAAATCCTGGAATGCCCTCCCAAACAACCTAAGACACGAAACTTCACTCATCCAATTCAAAAAACAACTCAAAGATCTACTAAAATCTAATTGGTTATGCCCATGTTCTAATCCTGATTAGCAGCAAACAGCCAGCTACTATCTACCCAATCCATAATTCAAGGGACTTCATTTGTAGTTAGAGTACTCCAACTACCTAAGAATGTTTCAACTATTTAAACTACCTGTATAACCCTTTTATTGTTCATGTGACCTTGAAAGTATTACCTTGTATTCTTATCTCCTGTGTGTTGTTTTTTGTCATAACTACCCTCTATGGAGCTTTTCTCCCCGGGCCTCCACTGAAAATGGACATGTATCCAGTTGGACTAGCCCGGTCAACAAATGTAAAATAAAATAAAAAATAAAAATAAATAAATAATCAATACATGCCATACTTAGATTCTTCCCCTTTTTACACTTCTCCATTATAACTTTATTTAGCAACAGATGAACCTATGTTCCATAATACTTTCTTTTATTACCCTTTTGTTCTCTTGTGATATAATTTTCTTCTAAATGACTATAAACTCTGCTGGCATCAATTCCAGTTTATAGTTTATACATCATTGGAAGGCAAGTTATTGGTCTGTAATTTTTAGGATAACTTGCAGGTTCACTTTTAAGTAGGAGCATTGTTCTTCCTGTTGTTAACCAGGTTGGTGTCTGTTCGAGGTGCGCATATAAATAGTTCTTACTCATGGCTACATCTTTGTGCAAAGATGTTAATACTTTTAGCAGAAGTTAGGTACTGCATCTGGGCATGGGGTTTTCCAATTGGAGGCTTTTCTTAACTTCTCAATCTCTCTGGCCATTACATTATCCCATTTTATATCCTGTACCTTTGAACTTCTTAATTTTTCTTTTACTTCTGTTCATTTAGCATCTTTGTTATGTTACACAGGATCTTCATAGATATTTCTCCAAAATGTATCTATTTCTTCTTTTTTGGGTGGTCTTTAAATTCTTTTTGCCTTGTTTCCCAGTTCTCTATAGAACTTTTTGGGGTCATCAATAAATTGCTTATTTTGTACTTTTCTTTGTATCTTCTGTGTTTTTCTGCCTGTACTGATATTTTTAGTTTATTATTTGCAATACTGCAAGATAGATCCTGATCCGTTATAATACTGCTCATTGCTTCTGTCACGTTTATCTTTCTGAGTATTTTTGTTGATCTGTTTCCTCTTCTATACTCTTCTAACAGTGACACTTCTTGTCTTAATTGTTTTATAGTTTTCTCTATTCGATTCTTCCATGCTGGTATTCGATTTCTCCCCTTCCTTTCCCTTACTACTCTGTGTTCTTGTGGTATAATTTTATATGTTATTAATTTAGCCGCACAGTAATATATCCTGTTTACTTCTGTTATATCGCATGGATTTCTATGGACAGTCCTAATTACTGTGTTCATTTGTTTTACCAAGCTTTTCACTTTTTGGGTTTTATTGGCCTTTTGCAGTCTATTTCTTTCATTGATCTTAATATGTCTATCTCTATTAAATCAAGCAACTCTTCTCTTGGCTCATTTTCTTATAAACTAAGGGCACATTCTTTGTTCTCCATTTCCTGTGGTCATTCTGTACAGAGTTCTATAGCATCTTCCTGCAGCACATTCTCTTCAATTTCATCCTGTGTCATCCATTGCTCTGTCATATGGGAACTCACTAGCCTATTATTCCTCAACATTGACTGTGTCAGAATTGCCACAGTTTCCTGTTCCTTCCCTTGCTGTCCAGATTCAAGTGAACATTTATTCTGGTTTCCTGTGGAAGGCTCGAAAATATCTTCATATGGCAACTGCCCACTTGCTTCCTGTTCCACTGGTTTCTCCTTAATTTGAATGTCTGTTGCTCTATCCTCCTGTGGTGCTTTCTGAGTTACATTTTCTGTACTGAATCCTTCACTTCACAAGTACTTCAAAACCTCAGTTTCTATTTCTTTAACTTCCCCGTTACTAATCTTCTCTTCTACTTTTTCTCTTTGTCTTCTTATTTGTTGTACTGTAAAGTTTTCCATGTCTGGATTCTTTTGCCTGTACTTCTCTTCAAATATCTTTGGTGCTGCTCTATTTGTATTGATTAATTTTGCTTTCTCCTTTGCATAAGTATTAAACATCTTTTTCTTTCTCATGTCCATATTTCTTCTTCAGAGGTCTTCTGATCTTCCTGTTTGTCCTTACTTTGGGGACTCATTCCATCTACACACCAAACCCTTCATTTCCCAGGCATGCCATAACTTCAGCTTCTATTTTTTTAACCTTTACTTTGCTAATCTTTTCTACATTCCCACTTTGTGATATTATTTTTTTAATGTAAAATTTTCTATATGTGGATGCCTTTGCCTGTATTTCTTTTTGAATATCTTCGGGGCTGCCTTTTTTGTATTGATTAATTTGGCTTTCGATTTTGCATAAATATTACACCATATCAAATCTCTCTTTCTTTCCCATGTCCATATTTCTTTTTCATACTTTTCAAATATCTCTAGGTTTTGTTGTTTATATTTTGGCACTTCCTCAGATGCTTCTTTTTTTCAAGCAGATCAAAGTTTCTTGGTCTATATAATGTTTTTCACAAATCTGTTGTATTAATGAGCACATATTTTTATTTGTGGCTTCTGACAGTTCTTGTGGAATTATTTTTCTTTCCTAATTTCTCTCTTAATCTTTTTGCATATCTTGGGTCTGGAAATTCTGGACTTTTTTCATAATAGTAACAATACATAATTTCTTTCTTATCCTCAGTAGCCCACTCTATCATGTTTATGGCTCTTCTTTGGCCGATCAGTTTTTGTGATTTTTTTGGACTACTACTTCTTTCTACAACAGTGCATCCTCCCCTTGGGCCTGGCCTGGCCACTTTGTAGGAATGTTTCTGTATTTTGAGGATTCTACACTCTCATTTTTCCAGTCCAGGGACCAGTGCGCCTATCAGTATAAGGCACTTTTTTATCCTGGGTCTTGTGCACCCAGATATCTTTTTAAATTTTTGACCTACTTCTGTCCATGATATATGTTATATAAAATACAGTCTATATGTCAGTGTCATCTTGGTGAGATTTTGTGAAAACCAGGGTCCCATTGTGAAGGTACTCACCAAGACTTGAAGATGAATTCAGTTTCAGCGATACTACTCTCCTTTGCTTGCTGACTTATCATCTCTCCATTCAAACTCCTAATGTCTGATGCCTAACTGGGTTTGTTTGTCTATGATGCCTGAGTGAGGAATGGTGTCAAAAGCCTTGGCCAAGTCCAGGTAGGCAGTATGTACCTTTCTTCCCTCATCCAGGGTCTTGGTGACCATCTTGAAGAAGTCCATCAGGTTTAACAGTTATGATCTCCCTTTGATGAACCAAACTGAGTAGAGTCAAGTGCATGGAGACTGCTGATGTCCTTGTTTATGAGGTCTATTTTAATGCTTTCCATGGCCATTTGTTAAAAGTATACCTTTTCGAGAAAGATGTGATTACAGCATGAGCTGTAAGCACTAGCAATTGATATGGAAGAAGGAGCATTTAGTGTTCTTAAAGTGCACAGTTGTGGAACTGGCAGCAAAATGAATAATCATAGAACTATAGTTTTCATGTAAAACCTATTACTGCCTAGCACTGACCCAACCAACTAATCTTGTTAGGATTGCCCAACTATCAAAAATTCAATCAACCTAAACTGTCCCTAAAGTACATTTCTTCACACAAACAAATGTCCACTACTGAAGAGAGTGGTGCTATGGTACTCTCTATCTATACCTCTCAGCTATAAGGACACTTATATCTTGTCCATCTCCATAGACCAAACAATAAACATGGTGAAGCAATGAATTCTTCATATGTATCCAAATGTAGGAATACTCTACCATAAGACCAAATATAAATCATAAATTCAAAATACTTCAAAGCAAACCTTAGGACCCACCTCTTGGATTCCAAACCATGCTCCTGACACTCTTCTCTTGGCTAATTATTCTTAAACTCCATCCACCTGCCCTCTGTCTGTAGAGCCCCTTTGGTCATCGTGCATAATCTAAGCTTCTGGTCTTTCACTAGGATACCCAATAGCTTAACCACGCCTAGAAATCCTTACTGCACAATCTGCAATCTAACAGTAATACCCTAAACATATTCTATTGCACCTGTCTGTTAACCGAATGGAAATTCTTAACATTTTCATTGCTACTTAGTAAAACTGGAATGTAACAATATCTAAGCGCTATCTCTTTTCTATTTATTCTTTATATATTAACTTTTGTATACTGTATGTGATAGTTAACATTTGCTGTTTTGCATTATATTGTATAGTAAGAGATTTTGCAAGATTTGTTAACTGTGGAGCTTTCCTCTAGGGCCTTCACAGAAAAAGGGCCTGTCATGGCCTAGTCAAACTTTCCCAGTAAACAAATGCTAATTAATTAATTAATTAATCAACTTATTAAGAAAGAAAGCCATTGATTTTGAAAATTACATCAGATATATACAGAACCCTCCCGAAACCCATGTTGTGCCACTTGAGTATTTCTTATTTTCTTATGCACCAATGCATCACAGCTCTTTCATCACCAGTCTTAGCAATGGACCTGTCACCTTAGCCTTCTTCTTCTCCTGTTGTTGACCAGCTATGGATACATTTCACTGCAGGCCCTCATACTACATCTCCATTGCTGTACCCCCGTAAACATATCTAGCTCATGTAACATTTTCAAAGCATCCCTCCTTTGATCTTGACCTTTAATAGGGGACTGACTGCTAACTTCTGAAGGTATCACTAGTTTTACAATTGCATACTTCACAAATTCTGGTATGGGCTGCCCCCAGTCTCCAATCTTGCTGAGGACATTCAGAACCCAATTTTCTTTATCAAAACCTCTACTATATACCTCTGAACTCATGCACAGTTTCCTGCACCTTCATTTGTGAACTGGTAGCATTTTCTCCTGGTTCCCATAAGGACATTTTTCCCTTTCTTAATTTCCAAGTAAAATGTAACTACCTTCTCTAAACTTCCTGCCCATCAGACAGCCTTATGTCATATAATATCATAGTTGCAAGGTATAGCAATCTCACAACTGCATCTTCTTGCAGGATATTCTATATTGCCAGGTATAGCTACACATGCTGGTTGAGCATGTCTGCAAAAAGTCTTCTACCAATTGCACTTTACAGTCTGCCATCATTATGCTTTTTTGCGGTGCCACCTATCTGACTATCCATTCTTTTAGCTGATCAGAGTAATATTTTATAATAAGATGTTGAGGTCTGCCTCCCAGGCCAGGCATTATTCGCACTTAATGTGCCTAGTCAATCTGGATTTACGGCTCGCCTTCTTAACTAACAAGAGAGTGACTTTTCCATAAACTTTACAGGGTCTGGCCCCTCTGAACTCTCCTACAGCCCAACAGTTCTGAAGTTTACTCTTTGAGACCTATTTTAAGTGGATTCTTGTTATTTCTTGAGTTTGTCCCATATAGTTCTTATTTTGCTGATGCCTTGTTCTTGCCATTTTATTTTGGCCTCCAGCGACTGCACTTTTTTTTGTATTATATTTGCCCCAGTACTTGTCAATCATCATTATCAAGCTCCCAAGCTGCTAACTGAACTTGGATCACATGAGCTGTATTCAGGGCTTTATCCCACTACATCACTGGTGCAAGCTTAATGACTGCACTTTTTAATCAGTTTTATCAAATGTCCTATGCAGTACTTCACTTTCTTTCCATATCAGACTTAATTCAGATGGCATGATTCCCATGAATGCTGTTATGGAGTCCAGCATGTTCAGAATCTTGATGACAGTCTGCAACATGTCTCTCAAATTCCACTTTAACTCCTAGAGGGATACTTCCTATAAGTCTATTCAGTCTTCCTCTTAAAATATTTCTCCCTTATACTCCTGTTTCAAAAAGAGATGTTGATTTCAAAAATACCCAAGGGTGTTATGAACACTTTGGGAATTTTCTCCATCTGTGAGGGAGCGAGTGGCAAACAAAACATACTAAGAATAAATTTAAACAACTCCTAATACAAAACACCAAAGGAGTTGCTAAAGCAGGATCCGCATATGCTGACCTGGTTAAAAATCCCAGTATTTTGTAACTTGCTCTGTCTGGTAAATAATAAAATGAGGTTTCAGCTAGGTGAGTTGTTGAAGACAGCTTCTTCTGCTGATCTTTCTTGTCATTCTAATGGAATTAAAAAAGCTAGTAAAAACTAGGAGAAGAATCTCAGCAGCCAGATCTTTTTCTTTTTAGTCTTTATTGGTCATCAAACTGGATGAACGTTGTTTGAGTTACATATGGCTAAAAAACACTTTTTTATATGGACATTCACAACAAAGAAGGCCTAATCAGTAACATTCTTCTGGAGTTCCTAACAATCACATACCCCAGACTACCCTGTTTTATGAGGCGCCCAAGCCCCATAAAAATATTCTGGACCCACCCTACAGACCAGTCATCACAAGGAGAGGGTCCAAAATGGAACCGATTTCCATTTATCTAGAATTCAAGATAAAACCATTTGCTGAAAACAACAAATCCTTTGTCCTTGACATCACAGACTTCCTCAGAAAAATCAACAACATAACAATACACAAAGATGTCTGGCTGGTCACTATTGATGTAGAGGCCCTCTACACATTCCTACTGCATGATTTTTGCATCAGAGCAGTCATAGAGGTCTACCAAAGAGAATGGAAAGCCCTTCCAGAAGAAACTGAGACCTTGAGTAGACTCCTAAACATTCTCTTAAAAAGCATCTACTTTCACTTTGAAAACCATTTTTTCAGCCAAACAAAATACATTGCAGTGGGAGCAACTATGGCCCCTAGCTTGGCAAACATGGCCCTGGGAAAATGGGAAGAAGAAGCACTATACAACTCCTCCTAATATAACTCAATGGCTTGCTACCTTTAATTCATAGATGACATCTTTATTACGTGGAATAATGATCTGAAACAACCGGGAAAATTCTACGAACATATTAACCAATCCACCAAAGTTTTAAAGTTCACCACCACCCACAGCCAAGACTAGGTGAACCTTATTGATCTCCATATCAGTTAATCTCTGGGACAAACCTACTTCACCAATAATTTCATGCTGGAAACCCACCCGAGTCAACCTTCTGCTGCATAGTAACAGTAGGCATCCATTCAAAACTAAAAATAACATAGTTATTCCCAAGGACTAAGGATCTCCAGAGTGTCTAAAGAGATGACCACCTTTACCAAAAACAACATCAGCATAGATAAAGACTTTTTGTTAAGAGACTATGGTAATCACATAATCCAACAAATACAAGGGGTTTGGATGGATGGATGGATTAAACAAAGAAAAGACAACAGTGAAGCTCACAACAACCCAGACCAAAATCCCTGAAACTTTCTAAGGATCCTCAAACAGAGAAATAAGGACAACTGGAACACCAGCATTACACTAACTCATTCCATCAACTTTCAAGAACTGAAGAAGATAATTAATGAAAACTGGTGCATCATCAGTGAATGTAACACATTAAACAAAATCCTTCCACCCAAACCTGTAATTACAGAAGGAAATGCATGATCTGTGACTTCATGGAAAACTCTTGCAACCCTGGCACCTCCAGCCTTACCACAAGCACATACCCTTGTGGCCCACCATTTTGCAACTACTGTCAGTATATGAATGGGAAAACAAACTTTCACTGCCTCAGCACCAAAACAGACTACACAAGCCAGACCTACAGCAATTGCAACATAGACCATATGGTATACAGAGCCCAATGCCACAGATGTCCAGCAGTCTATATTGGAAAAACAATAACAAACTTAAAACACAAATGGATCAACACAATACAAACATTAGACAAGGAGTCCACACCAACCCAATGGCAAAACACTAAGAAATACCCAGACCACAATATCTTCCTCTGCCACATTATCAACACAGAGAACTCATGTCCACTTGAAGGAAATAGAAACTACAAACTGTAAAAAAGATATCTGGAATGGCAGATTTGCCTCCAAGCAAGAAAACTCCCAGGACTGAACACACAGCAGCCTCAATTAACTGTATTTTGAACATCAGAAAATTGGATCACCATATATTCTGTCGACTTTGGGTTTATTTATGGACACATTTTATAAAACTATATTCTCCTAATATTTTAAAATGGATACTGACATTAATGGTACATCTTTTCACTAAAGCTTTCACTCTAGTTATGTAACAACTTTTTGCAACATTTTTACTTTTTTGTAGACACGCATATCACTGGGACATTTGCCTTCACTCTAGATATGTGGCAACTTTTTGTAACAGTGTTTTTTTTCTGTTTTACTGTCTTATGTTTTTGCTGCTGAGCGTATATGTGACCATCTAATATGGACATTCATGCTATAGAGACATTTTTTACTAAACCTTTGTTCTAGGTATATATTTTAACTTCTTTGGAAATATTGTAGCTGCTACTGACCAATTATAATGTTCTGATCAAATGACATGGTACAAAGACTGTTATGCTGACTTTTTTTTATTTTTAATTTTAATTTAAATTTAAATTCAAGTTAGGCTGCACCAACTGGAGTGAGTGGCTTTCTTATACTTTGCAGGTCAGATGTCAAGTATGTTTAGAACCCGTACGTAGGGCTAACCACACAACGAACATTCCCAGGAAGCTCCACAAACTCTTTGGCTATTCAGTCTGATTTTGAATGTAATTATGGATAGTCTTTCCAACTGACTGTTTCCCATAAGCAGTTTATGGTTCCTCTGGGCACCCTCCCTCAGATGGGAGTCGGTTGCTAAAGGGAGAATGGAGCAATTAAATTCCATGCTAAGTCGATGGGTTTAAATTGTAAAACGTAAAGAAGATGGGCTCAAATGGTGCCAAAACCTTCTGGCCTGTACATTTAAGTAAGAAATAAGTACAAAATAGATAACTCTGCACTGCATCTTGGCATGCCAACCTTATTAAGAGCACATATTCTGACTAAGCTTAAGCTATATTCAGGTTCAGTATGGAGACCTCAGCATGGCACCTCTTAAGTCTGGTAGCCACCATGCTCATTCCTATGTTATGAATGCAATAGTTAGAATGATATGTCTTCCTGCTTCCATCTCACATGGCCATTTTGTTCATTCCTAAGGTTTGAATCTCCATTGCGCCAGCCTCCTATGTGGCCACAGGTCTCACAATAGACCTACAGCAGAATCAAACTCTTCCAGTATTTTTTTCTCAGGTACACAGATTCCCCTATTCTCAGAGAGGTGGTAACATTTCACTCCAGTTAATTTAATTTAACATAGGGGAACAAAATAAAGTAAACTTTAAATGATGGCCAGCACTGTGCATGCCACAACCTCCTGACCCGCAGAATAACCTGAGATGTAGGTTAAGTTATTCATTCAGCTTATTTGACAAACACAGCTTAAATACAATTTTCTCCCAGTTGACTTGGCACCTCTTAGAGTGTGCAGTCTATAAAGTATGGTGTACTACAACCATGCTACAAAAGTTACACTACTGGGGCAACAATTGATTTCTAATGTGCACTTAGCTGCACTGAGAGTCTCAGGTATTTTTGCCACACGTCTTATGCTGCATAGAGTACATAACATCCTAATGATACATCACCCATATGGAATTTATGAAAGCCAGACTCCTCTGCAGTCATTAAGTTCAGAGACCCAAACCTAAATGGGTCTATATTAGATGAACAAATGCTTAAAATGTTGAGTACGACCTGCTCAACAGCTTTTGAGTGAATGTTCATCTAAGTGAAACCTCAGAATGTCAAAACAAGGAGTTTCGAAAATTTATAGTTGGCCAGCCATCAAAAAGCCAATGGTTGACAGCTAAAATGTACTGTACACCATTACAACTCCCCAAAAAAACAAAAACAAATAGACAAACAAAATAAAGTGGGGACTTCACCCCCACACACCCCAACGTGGGGGGGCTGTTCCCCCCATACCCCCCTACTTAAATATACCAACTCTGAGATCACACCACAGTGGAAGACTGTCATAACATTATACAGGGTGAACGCAGAGATCGCACCACAGTGGAGGACTGTAAGAACAGCTAGACAGGGTGAACATTCTGACTTCAGCCTTTGGCTTCCTGATGGCTGGCCAACTATAAATTTTTGAAACTCCTTGTTTCAACATTCTGAGGTTTTGCTTAGATGAATGTTCACTTAAAAGATGTCGAGCATGTAGTGCTCAACATTTTATGCGTTCGTTCATCTAATAGAGCCCCATCTAAACATTCTAATGAAAGGGCACTCTTCAAGACAGATCTGATGAAACTTAGGCAAAAACATGTTAGAAGAAAACTCACAGCCACAGCAACCTTTCAGCTACTTCACTTAATAGATATTATGTTTAATTGTAATGACAGATGTTTAAACCAATAAGTTTTGAAAATATATTTGATGCTGAAGATGACCTGGACTTTAAAGAATATTTATGGCAAATGAAATTAAATGCTTTTTATCCACTTGGTCTTAATGACAAAGAGAATTTAAATTTTTTTTAAAGCATAAAATAATTAATCCTTAGTTAATTAGTTAATTAATTGTACCATGTGACTCAAGTTTGTTACTTAAATGTTGTCTGTGTTTTGTTCGAGTCTGATGAAGTCTTGCATATAAGACGGAAGTGCTTACTGGATGTTTATTAAAGCTGTGTTGTTTTTAACTTTGTTAGCCATTTTTACTATCAGTATTAAATTTTTATGGCTTTTTCCACTTTATATTGGAGAGCCAATAACAAGGCAGGATCAAAAGGTGGAAAATTCAAATCCAGAACAGTAAAAACCAAAAAACATTCCACTTAATATGAGCAGAAAAAACTAGTCCAGAAAGGAAGCTTATCCACAGCTGAAAAATCCAAGAAAACCACAAGCAAGTAAAAAGTTTAATCCTTTAATTCACAAGCAGCTTTTTGATCGCAGTGAAACACAGACTTCTTCAGAATAAAACAACTATAGCCAAAGCTTACTTATATACTAGCTAATTAATAAGATAATTAAATCAAATGAAGTAAGCAGTTAATGAAAAAGCACTTATTTAACAGGGAAATGTCATAAAAGCAAGCATAAAAATGAGCAAAGTAAAACCACTGTTTAAACACTGTTATATTAAAAACTGTGTAGATGAATACTGAGTACATAAATACACCAAACAGGTTATTTGAAAAAGTTATTTTAAAATCCCAGTGGAAGTGGAAAGTATGAATACAATAACTTATATAAAAACACTTACAGAAAATGTTAAATAAATATATACATATATTTGTATATGATGTTAGTTAAATAAGTATATGTGTTCTAAACTCCAGATTGAACTGTTCCAAGTATAAATTATAGTTTGACAAAGAGGCAATCTGGGATACTAATGCAATATATAGAAATAGTATTAGAGAATAACTATGTTTGGTTTGAAGGTGAGATCTTTAAACAGGTAAAGGGTATAGCAATGGGGGCTGCATGCTGCCCCATTTTTGCAAATTTAGTGATGCTTTAATGGGAAAGGCACTGCATGTTTTTATCTGAATATCAAAAATACATAAAATTGTATTTAAGGTTCCTTGATGACATATTTATTTTGTGGTCAGGGGATGTTGCAGCCATCCCTGAATTTATCAGTTACATCAATCAGACCACCCCCTTTTTATGGTTCCCCCACCAAATTGAGCCAAACCAAATTAATTATTTAGATACTACCATTATGAAAAATGATACAGGATTTTCATATAACATGTTTATAGGTTCATAGGTAGGTACTAAGCTATTGGCCCTAGGGCATAATTAAGCCTAGCCACAATGTTTCAGCTTGCACCTCCCACGTGGTTTGGTTACCTGCGCCTCTGTCGAGCAGGGCCACAGAAGTGATTCCTGGGGTGAATTTCCTGTTCCCCATCCACTCATCAAGATTCTTCTTGAAGAGCGCTAATGAGGAGCTCTGCCTCACATATATGGGGACCTTATTCCAGAGCAAGGGGAGTCTCTGGGACACGAATCTGTCCTTCCAACAAGTCCTGTTTATTGTTGAGGTCACGTTAAGGTCCCTAGAGTGTGTAGCTCGGGTAGATTGGGTTTTCCTTAGGTGGAGCATTTCCAGCAATTCGGGGTTTGACATAGCCTTGTATGTCATGCAGAGATCACCTCTGAGTAGCCAGTATGCAACAGAGTACAGTTGAAGTTTTTTTTAGCCTGGTGGCATAGGGCATCTGTTTTAGGCCAGTTATCCTCTTGTTGAGGTATTTCTGAGGCCTCCCCAGTTATTGCAGGTGTCTAGTAAGGTACATCCCAATGGGGCCTTGTACTCAATAATGGATCTAATGAGTGATGAGTAGAGGGGGGACAATAACTTCCTTTTTCTAGATGCAAACCCCTTCATGATAAGGTGGGCCATGTAGAAGGATTTTCTAACCACTTTAACAATGAGGTTATCAAAGGAGAGGTTACTACCCACCTGGGTCCTTAGGTCTCTTATCACACTCTCTGTGTTAAGTGGGCTGCCACCTATGTGGTAATTCATAGGTACTTGGTTTTTCCTGAAGGGGGTGACAATGCACTTTTTGGCATTTACCTTGTGGCCATGATTTTAGCACCATGTATCTCTTTCAGTAAGACCCTTTTGAAGGATATCTACATCAGTAGGAGTCTCAATTATGGCACCCAGTTTGCATTCATCTGCGAACTTTGTTAGCCACAGTCCCTCTATGTTTGCTTGTACCTCAGAGAAGTAAATACCAAACAGAAGAGGTCCCAAGACTGAGCCCTGGGGTACTTCACTTGTCACAGGTTTGGAGTCGGACCTAGCATTTCCTATTTTCACTGTATGTGTTCTGTCCATGAGCCAGTTAGCAACCCATCTTGTAACGTAGGGGTTTATATTTAGGTTAGTGAGTTTGTCTATAATTCCCGAGTGGGGAATGGTATCAAAGGCTTTTGCAAGGTCAAGGTATGCCATGTGGACCACCTTTCCCTCATCAATTGCTTTGGTGACCATCTCAAAATAGTCAACCAGGTTTAGGAGACATGACCTGCCCTTTACGAAACCAAACTGGGTAGGGTCTAGGGTTTGTAGGTTCCCAATGTTGTTGTTTATGAGTTCCATGATGATGTGCTCCATGGCCTTGCAGACGAGGCTCATCAGGCTGATGGGACGATAGTTCCCAGGGTTGGTGGTGGTGCCTCCCTTGTGAAGTGGGCAACCATTGCCATGTGCCACTCAGTGGGTACATAGTCTGAGGTGAGGCTGTGGTTGAACATGGTATTTAGGTGAGGGATTACTTTGTTTTGAAGTTCATGTAACATGCAGCCTGGGATGCTGTCTGGTTCCATGGATGCTTTGTTTTTTGCTGTAGAAAGTGCAGTTTTCACATGGGTGTCTGTGATTACGGGGGCAGGGCAATCTTATGGTATAAATAAGGGCCCTTTAGGGGGTGAGGGTGGGGTAAAGTTTGCACTGAACCTATCTGCCAGTATATTGGTGATATCAGTTGGTTCCTTGAATTTTGAACCATTATGCTGTAGCTCAGAGCAGATCTGAGAGTTGCCATTTAGGTTCATGACATAACTAAAAAATGCTTTGTGGTTGTCTTTGGTGTCCATTGCGATTTTTCTTTCAAAGCTCACCTTTGAGGATTTTATAAGGGATCTTAGCTTTTTGCTAAAGTTGATCAGGGAGCTCCTCCATTCCTGGGTTTTTACTCTTTTTTGTAATAATTTCTTCCTTCTGTTATAGAGCTTGTTTATGGCCGGGGTCCACCAGACTGGTTTCCTTTTTTTTGGAGGAATGGGTCTTGGTTTTGTTCAGGATAGCATGGTCCATGTACTCCTGCAAGTACTTGTAGAGTGCTTTTGTGTAGGCTACAGCAGATTCAACCAAATTGTCATTCTGCATGGGAGTAACAAAGTTTGCCACCTCCATTTTAAGTAGCATAAAGTTTGCTTTGGAGAAGTTTTTCACTGTGGTTTCCTTGGGGGGGGTGGTATGTAGATATCAAGGGTGATGAGTTTATGGTCTAATCTAACCAATGAGGAGTTTACCTTGTGTATGGAGCACTTGTCCCCCATGTTGATGATGACCAGGTCCAGTATATTGTTGCCCCTTGTAGGGGTGTTGATAAGCTGGTCCAGGACATTTGAGTTAATATATTCCAGGAAGCATTGAGCAAAGGTATTAGTACTTGAGTAGTTTTCCCAGTTGATGTTTGGGTAATTGAAATCACCCAGTATTAGGGTACTTGGTTGGACCCTCATGTTTTCCAGTACCTCGTGGAATGAGGAGTGGGGTCTTGGGGTAGGGATGGGATCTGTAGTAAGCTACAATCTGGACTGCAGTTTTGCCCATTGTCAGTTGCACTTGGATGGTCTCTGAGGCATCATACTTTGCAACTAGTCTGGAGGTGTGATTATCCTTGATGAATACGGATATGCCTCCTCCCTTGGTGTTTCAGTCCAGGTTTTGTGGCCGAAATGTGTGGTATGAGTTGTAGCCTGGAATCGCTGGGGTGTTCTCTTGAGCCTTGAACCAGGTCTCAGTTACTACACAAATACTGATGTTCTCAATTTTGAGAAGATCCTCGAGTGAGTGCATTTTGAGGTTTTAAACTCCTGGCATTGAGCAGTATTACCCTTAGTTTTTTGTCACTGGTACTTATTACGGTGGTGGGTTTATCTTTTGAGCCTTGCCTAAAAAGGCACTATGGGGGTGGCAAGAGCCTTGGCCAGTATCTTGAATCCCCGGGGTGACAGGTGCAAGTCATCTCTGGTGATGCATCGTGGCTTGTCGAACATGTCATCCCAGGCAGACAGATACTGGATCCCCTTTGAATGACACCAGAAACTTAGCCAATTGTTGAAATTTATAATTTTTTCCTTGTACTGAGGTATCATTCTTGGTGAAGGTAAGATGCTACTCAGGGCTAGAGTCATACCTGCCTTGATAAAATCCACATTCACCAATAGCTACTTACATTACAACAGTGCCCACCTCTACACACAAGAAAAATTTGGTCACGGGCCAGTTTGTTAGACTGGCCTGTATGATCTCAGATAGGAGATTATTTGACATGGAGAGGGTTAAATTAGAAAATATGTTTATTGAATGACAACATCCTGTCTCTATGGTCACATCCATTAGTGACAAGATCTCAAAAGGGTGGGGAAAGAGATATTGCCCCCTTTTAGGGATAGGCCTTGATACCCCTGAAACGTCTAATGTCAATTCAAATGAGGAAACACTTCCATGTAGTTTGAACAGCACTCATCACCCACACCAGGAACAGGATAAGAATGATCAACCAATTAACTACTCTTGGGCCCTCACCTTACAGTACAACAAAGGCTCCTACATTGTAAAAGATATTGTAAGCAAGTAACGATGTATCCTGACTAGTGATGACAGGTTAAGAAAGACAGTAGGATCAAGAGCTACTTTATTTATAAACAAGCCAGTAACATTAACAACATTGTAGAGATGAAGAGTTTCTATACATTACCAAAAAGTAGAAAGGGCACAATAAGTTGTCGGAACTGTAGTCAATGCAAATACATCTTAGAGTGTCAGGAAGTTCAACTTAGCAGTAACTCAGAAATGGTTATCTTTGCACAAGATGAAATTGCCACCTTCAGGCCAACCAGTTTCCTGGACTCAATGCTAATATACCTCTGAAGCCCACCCTTAAGGGGCATA
This sequence comes from Protopterus annectens, assembly GCF_019279795.1. Taxonomy (NCBI): domain Eukaryota; kingdom Metazoa; phylum Chordata; order Ceratodontiformes; family Protopteridae; genus Protopterus; species Protopterus annectens. The sequence goes on from NC_056748.1 coordinate 666,139,580, forward strand.
GGCTTTTCAGATGAATTTTACTGGTAGTTTTTAAATTCATGCCTTTGGTGTTCTTTAGGAGGCGTGTCTGAAGTATACAATTGATTGGCTGTGGCCTTATTTAAATAGACCTTGGAGTTTAGTAATGGCAGATCTGATCAAGGGTTAGATAGGACCCAAAAGCGCTCATCTCTGAGTTTTACCTCAATGGACTTCATCTACCTTTGTGGTTTACTTTGTTGAACATTTTACTTGGATTATCTCTGTGTTTTACTTTGTTGGACGTTATCTACTTTTGTGGTTTACTTCACTGGATTTTACTTAGATTTTATTAAAGTGTATGTGTTTGTCTGACAGCTTGGTGGCCACACTTATTTATTTTGTGCTTTGTATTTAATTAACATCATATATCAATTTATTTATATATTTATTTGACACTCTCTATAAGTGTTTTTATATAAGTTATTGTATTCATGCATTCACTTCCACTGGGATTTTAAAATAACTTTTTCAAATAACCTGTTTTGGTATATTTATGTACTCAGTACTCATTTGCACAGTTTTTAATATGATAGTATTTAAACAATGGTTTTACTTTGCTTGTTTTAATGCTTGCTTTTATGAAATTCCCCCTTTAAGTGCTTTTTTAAATTAATTAATTAAATTAATTAATTAATTAATTAATTAATTAAATTAATCAATGAATTGATTTGATTTAATTATCTTATTAATGAACTAGTATATAACTAAGCTTTGCCTATAGTTGTTTTATTCTGAAGAAGTATGTATTTCACTGGGGATGGAAAGCTACTCATGAATTAAAATCTTAAACTTTAGATTTGCTCGTGGTGTTCTTAGATTTCTCAACTGTTGATAAGCTTTCTTCCTGGAGTTGCTTTTTTCCACTTGTAGTAGGTGGAATCTTTTTTTTTTGGTTTTTAGTTGTAATAAATGAATCAATACTAGTACGAGATGCATGTATTAACTCTAAACAGTCTTTTTTTGGTGCCAAAAATCAGCCTTGATAAAGATATCGAGGAGGCGTGGCTTTGATTTCATTCCTCTACTTTCCCTGGGCACTCCCCCATAGAATGACTCGCCTCAGGGATGGCAGGAGCAGAAACATGCCCCCTCCAGAAACAAAAAAAGTGGTCTTTAGCCAGGCGTAATTCAGACAGAGCTCATCTGCTTTGAGGACCAGTAAAGACTAAGAAGAAAAAGATATGACTCCTGAGATTTGTCTTCTAGTTTTTACTAGCTCTTAGGATCACCAGGAGGACTGGCAGAAGAAGTTCTCTTCAACAAAACACCAATCTGAATCCTCATTTTAGTATTCACCTGATAAAGCAAGTTACAGAATTCTGGGATTTTTAACCAGCTCAACAACTGTCCAGTACTGTGTTACCTCTGATACTTTGTAAGACACAAATAATAACTGTTTAGCATTTTATTGCTAATAAAATACAACACTCTTTAAAAAAAAACATAAAGTTGGCCTATTCACGCTGGAGGGAGACATTTCCCTGAGCTACCACCAACTCAGAGGACTTTGGTTTAATGTCTTTTCTGAAGGACGTTACATTCAGGACTACAGCACCCCCCAATCCCAAAGCTGCAACACAGTGCTAGTATTCATAGGTGTTTACTAGGCTAACGACCACAAGGTCCTTTTTAAGCCTAGCCATGCATCCCAACTATGTGATGAGTTCTGATACCCTTGATAAGTCTAAGCAGGGGCCTGAGAGATGAATCATTTACAGGTTACTGTTTGCATCAGTGACATAGGTGCCAAACCAGGGATGAATTTCCAGTTTCTCATCCAGTTGTCCAGGTTGCACTTCAATTGAATTAGGGAGGAACTCTGTTTCACATCGATGGGGAGCCTGTTTCATAGATGGGGTAGTCTCTGGGATAAATACCTATCTCTCTAGCAGGTTCTATTTATATCAATGGCAAGGTTTAAGTCTTTAGAACGGGTAATTCTGGTGCTGTTTGTTTTGTGGGTATGCAGGAGGTCCATCACAGTTGGGTCTGACAATGCCCTGTATATCAGGCATAGATTTCCCCTCAAAAACCTGTAGGAGACAGAATACAGGGATAGGGACTTGAGGCAGTCTGCATAGGACATATTACTTATGCCCTGTATTCTTTTAGCGAGGAATTTCTGTGGACATTCTAGTTGTTGGATATGCCTGGTTAGGCACATACCAAAGGGGGCATTGTACTTAATAACAGGTCTGATGAATGCCAAATACAGTGGAACAATGACTTCCTTGGACTTAGATGCCATACCTTTGTTTATATGTTGTGCAGCATAGAATGATTTCCTCACCACTGTAGACACGTGATAATTAAATTGGAAGTAGCTTGGAAGATGATCCGATTACCTGGCAAGGGAATAGTACCCACAATCTTCTGATCTTCCAGCATCAAAGGTAAGAGTGCTACGTGTTAAACAACTGAGACGAATACATACATTTCAACATGGCAATTTTAGAGTTTGAAAACTATTCAAGACATCAAACATTATTATAATATTTCAATAAGACCAAATAACCAGGATTTGTGAAACGTCCTGGTTTGCTCATCAGTCTAGCTACAGAATTTGTGCTCTTTATAGCATCATTCTGGTAATGCTTCTAGCTACACAATGAAAGTAGCTGGAACAAGAATGCTCCTAAAGTAATTTCTTTTTTTTTAATGCACAGTCCAATTGCATCACAAATAATTACATGTGCATGACATACAGATTTATAAACCACAAATACAAGTAGTAAATAATAACTGGTTCAGTGGAGATTTGAACTGAATAGCTTTCTGGTCAGGCTACCAACAGTACTACTGATGGAGCCAAGATGTTTTCACCTCCTAAACATAACTTTTAATTTCACACATTATGAGGTGCATTACTCATTTTGGTTCTTATAAGCCATCTGTACAACATGAAGATACTAGTTTCCACAATCCCCAATAAATTATCTAAGCATATGCTTAGAATAATTTATGATGCCTTGTTATTTGCAAACATTAAAGGCATTACTGCATTTGATTTCACTATGTTTTGTTCCTCCAGCCTCAATTCTATCCATGAGTCATACATTTTACCTACTTATAACAAGCTGTGTCACAAATTCTGGTGAAAAAATGTTGAGAGGTAAAACAACAAAGCACTTCACTGTTTCTCCTATGCACAATCCAGTTGCTCTACATATAAATATAAATTACAGTCCCACATGAATGTGCCTTACACATTTATATAGCACATAAAATTCAAGTGAAAAAGAACATTATGTAGTAGGTTTACCTAAAGTGATGATCATATGTTGTCAATCTTCATCTAATCCTTGACATATGGGTTCAGTTCTGAACATCGAAACTGACTCAGCTGTTACTATAGCCTGCGAGAACCAAAAATCTCTCGAGCTTAAGTCCTACTCAGAATGCTCCTCTTCACTTCACCTCAGATCTTGTTTGCCACTTCCTGTGACAGACGCGTTGTCAGTAGTTCTCGAGCTAAGTGAATTATTTCTTATATTTTTCTTGTGAAATTTTCTCTTTTGATAAAGTTTGCTACCTTTTCTAATTTAAGTACACTACCCTTTTCTAATAGCTCCTTTCCATATCTCTCTTTAACACTTCAGTGTTTTTTCTTTACTACCATCATTGGTAGTCTTTCTTTCCACACCTTTTGGTACTCTCTACTACCATAGTTAGAAGACTCTCTCTCTATCTATACATCTATATATATATATATATATATATATATATATATATATATATATATATATATATATATATATATATATATATATATATATATATATATATATATATATATACATCTTTTGATTCCCCTTCCTTTTCTCTTTCAAAAAAAAAAAAAAAATATATATATATATATATATATATATATATATATATATATATATATATTTATATATATATATATATATATATATATATATATATATATATATATATATATATATATATATATATATATATAATAAGTGTTTGTACTTCTATCTTTATAGTGCTACTTTTTCTCTGACTTTATTGGGTGTGTGGGTGTGTACGTGTAGTCGTGCTTACCTGCTTTATCTAGGTATCATGGCTAATAAGAGAAGAGGCACTTCTGGGTTTAAGAAAGGCCTTAAATGCAAATGAAAGCTACCAAATTCTGACAGACATTCTCTCTGTGTTTACTTCCTGGGCCCAGTGCACTTACAGGAAGATTGTTCTATCTGCCATTGCTTCAGTCACTGGATACTGGTAGAAAAGAAAAACAAACTAATTTTGAAGGGATGATAAAATCCACCTTTGAAGAGACCATCTCTGGTCAGGAGAAGAAAAGTAAAACTGATGTTTCATCCCAGTCATCTTCTGATTCAAAAAATTGAGAAGTCCAAGAAATGGAGTTGATCGGCGCTAGCTTCTACAGATTCGACTTCTAAGAGGCTTAAAAAGTTGGTTCCCTCTATTAGTGCGGAACCAGTACTAACAATGGCGAATACTTCAGTACCACCCCTGGTGCCAACAGTTTCTCTTTCTATGGTGCTTAAGTTGTCAGCACAGACTCAAAGCTTATCCATGGAATAGATAGCCTCAGTACCGCCTGTCTCTCTGGTACCATCGTCTTCAGCACCTATGGAAAGTGTTGAATTCTCATTTCCAGACCATCCAAAGACAAGATATTCTCCATCCACTGACCACTGTGCAGGTCAATTGCCTAGTCCTTTTTTGGAACATACAAGGTCACCTTCTACCCAATCTATTTGTTCTATCAAAAGTTTAATGGAAACAGATGTGATGAGATTGGTAGCTCAGATCCTGGTGGCAAGGCAAATCTCAGGTGTGTCGTCAGTTCCAGCCCCTCCCAGTACCAGAACCCTTCCTTCTTCCAATCCCACTAACCTTCCTTCTCTGACCTCCATTGAGGCATTAGAGATTCAAGCTGACTTACCAGAACCGGCTGCCTCAGTTTCGGCTAGATCTCCATCTCTGTTACCGATTCCAACCCTGAGCTCTTTGGCCCTTTCAAAGCTGGAGACCTCTTGGGGTCATGGCTATGCTGTCAGTTGTGAGAGACAAGATTCGAATCCAGTTTCTTCAGAGCCACTCCTGCACCTTGGGCTTCAGCATACATTAGCTCAACCCGGGCTTCAGCCTCAGAAACGGTTTCTTCGAAGCAGGGGCGGTCCACGGTTCTGAGGCAGTCTTTCTTGGTTCTGGGTTCTCATCCCTCTTCAGGGGTACAAGCTTTCCAGGCCGTGGAGAAGGCTCTGTTGAGTGTGGGCATTCAGTCAGCTCCACCCCAGCTGGAGCAGTTTCCCGCCCCTTCCCTTCGTCCAGAGCCTCAACCAATTCCATTTCATTTGCCTGCAAATTAATTGAAAAAGGTATGTTTTTTTGAGTAATATTCAGTCTGAAGAAGTCGTACACTGAAAATTTTTTGGCTTTTGTGGGCTGTAGCAATAGCCAAGTCAGTTCCAGTATTCAGAACTGAACCCATATGTCAAGGATAAATGAAGATGGAGAACACAGATGGAACACTATGGTAAATACATAGCTTCTTTTTTACCTCTGTATTGGAATCTACTGCAACAGATTCATCCTTCTATCTGTGATATTTTAATAAAGTGCCAAAATGAACAGTTTGAACTCTGAAGAATGTGACAAGCAATTGCTTCACACTGTATGACTTTGCAGTCCATAGGACGCAAGCAATTGTCTTAGCAGATTTATTACTGGTGTCTTTTGTCCTGGAATGGACACTAGAGTCTGTCATCTGTTTCATGCTTTAGAACTCAAATATTATGCCCTAGGTTCTTCTTTCAGTAAATAATTTTCTCTTGGAGGCAGGGCTCTTGGAAGAGAAAGCATTTAGGGCTGCTGTTTCACAAAAATGACATAAGAACTGTTACTGCTGGTGTTACACAGTCATGTTGCATGCCAGCCTCAGATGTTTTGTTTGGCCATGTTACAAAAACATGTGTTCAAAAGTAATTGTTTATGTGTCCATTATGTTTCCTTACACTAAATGTCTAATTATATTTTGTGATTATTTTATAATAAATCATGTAATACTTGATAAAGTGGATAGATTTGAGAGAAAGCAAGCCCCCTTGCACACCCCACACCCCCGCTACTTATATATACTAACGCCGAGATCGCACTACAGTGGGGAAAAGGGAATATTCCCTTATCCTCACTGTACCACAATCTACAACAATAAGCTCCCCTCCTATACACCACTGAGGAAACACAGTACCTGCACCACCACAGGATCCTGTAAATGGTGACCTCTCTTCCTTGAACTGATTTTTGTGAAATTACATTTTCGTATAAATGCACTTTTGCAAAAATGGACTTGGGAAATTGCAGTTTGCTGAACTGCAATTTCAATGTGTCAGACTAGACCCATATATATAAAATTATTTATTTAACATTTGTTTGCCAGGATAGTCCGACTGGACAACAAGTGTCCGTTTTCAGCGGAGTCCTGGGGAGAAAACTCCATAAGATTACAGAGAAAAGAAAAAATTACAAAAGAAATATTACAGAGTAGTAGCATACAGATTGTGGACTTTACGGCAGTTACTTTACATTAAGAGGATATTACCCCTTTTGGTTGAAAATACAGGTGTACAAAAAATATACAATGAGAGTAGCTAAGAACCTGGTAGAGCACTGCAAGATATTTCACAAGTGAATAAGAGTATATAAATGTTTGTTTCCATATATACATTCAAGCAAATACATGAAAGAGCATACACATACATACACATACACACACACACACACACACACATATATATATATATATATACATACATATATATATATATATATATATATACATACATATATATATATATATATACATACATATATATATATATATATATCTATATATATATATATATATATATATATATATACATATAATATATATATATATGTGTATATATATATATATATATACACACACACACACACACACACACACACACACACACACACACACACACAGACAGACACATACATCTGCATACACCCATATATAGGTTATTGCTCACACATGGATAGGTATAGTTAGAGTGTGTTGTTTGTGTTGTCCAGGACAGATGGGGTGTAGAAATAGTGATTGGATAATATATATATATATATATATATATATATATATATATATATATATATATAGATAAAGAGAGAGAGAAGGAGAGGGATGTATATATTTTTATTTAAAAGTGCTTTTTATAACTTATAAAACACTGCTTGAAATATAAACGTGAGTATTAATAAATAAACTAAAACAAAAATATTACATATATAAGTTTTGACAATCAGATAGTCCACAGTCTAAAACATTTTATGTATTTCAAACTCAATATAATAAGCAGATGGGCTGCCTCCCTATTGCAAATAGTAGGTTTGTACTGGCCAGTCATGTAGTAGATTTTTAGGGTTAAATGCCAGTAACAAACTTTGAAAGTTTATAGAATAGTGATAATAAAGTCTTAGAAAAAATGTGTTTAGGAGACATAGAGATCTCACAGAATGCATAGGGCAGCAATAGACAGGTAGAACAAGTAGTGTCTAACTGGGTCCGTTGTGACACTGTAGAGCAAGTCTGGTGTCAGCAGCCATGGTACTTCTAGTTTCAATAGCATATATTAAAGTTGCTGCAGTTAAAAAGCTCATAGTTTGACTTTGAGATCAGGGTCATGGTCCTCAGTGAGGTGAGCTACCACCTGTCGCTGGCCCTGCTTATCGGTGCTCTCTTGATTTACTTGATTGAGTGTCCCAAAGTAATGACAGTATTCAAAGGAGGCAAGTCACTTAAAAAAATGAGAGTGGTCAAAGCAGACCAGTCATTTAAATACTTCAGCTAGGAATGATATAATAGGACTACGGTTCTATTTTCTTGGTTTTTGGAACTAAGGTCATGATTAAGAGGAATGGCTGGGGACATTCACATTGTGCCAATAGAGGTGAAATTCTTGGCCTTGCACAAGCTGAACAGGCAGCCTGCAGTGGGCTATCACAATATGAAAAATGTGGATATTCTGTAGCCTACAGTGGGCTATCACAGGAGCTAGACACTGTGAGCACCCTTTGAGTAGTGGATAGCCCAAAGAGTAAGACAGAGAGTTGATAATGTGATCCATATATGCAAGACCTTCAGAAATAATTGAAATTTGGGTGAAAAGGAATGTGATGAGCTGCAGCTTTTAAATTAAAAAAATGTAAATGATGAAGAAGGGATGACAGGTTGTGAAGTGAAAGCATTTTGAACTTGAGTACTCTCACAAACTAGTTCAGAAAACAGTTGTAGATCAATATGCATGTGTATATACCTTTAAGAAGCTGTCCAAAAACTTGCACTAGAGTATAAGTACTGAACACGTGCGAGTCTGAGTGCCATTTTGTAGTTAGCTGTTGAGATGTGAACATGTATGTATGTAAGCTTGGTTTGTTAGTTAGTTTGTATTTAAAGATGCTGCTATCCATCCTCATGTGTTTGTATGTATTAGAGCATCTGAACAAACCCCAAGCCTTCTTATTATTTGTAACAGAGATGATTGAGCGACAAGGTGTTAGAAGTGGCATGTCTAAAAGGATATGATGTCAGAAGCAGCATGTCTAAAAGACATAGTGACAGAAATGACACATCTAAAAGGACCTGAAGTCAGAACCAGCATACTAAAGGGGCACGAAGCTTACAACGGCTTGACAAAATGATTTAAGACACTTATCCAGATGTTGGTGGACCATCCCAAAAATGTGCATACTTTGTAAAACAGGTTAGAAATGAATTTCATGTATAAATCTTGCTCAGCACTATTTCTTTTATGCATAATATGAAAAGGGGCATACAGAATGCTCTAAATAATTTTTGCATAAACAGATATGTGTGATACTGATAAAAATATTCAAATTACTATGGAAAATGTTTGAAATAAACCCTGAATTGCATAAAATTAATAAAAAGAGGAAACAACCACATTTTTTCATAAAGCATGTGTATTTTCATATTAAGCAAAGATATTCTAGTTATCAGAAGTGTATAAAGTGTTTGCATGTTTGTGCAGTATTACATTAAAGCTATTTTGCAAAGTACAGCCATTACAAGGTATATTTCACAGAGTACAGCTTTTACAGAGCATATTTCACAAAGTAAAGCATTTTGAAGAGTTTATTGTGCATTTGAATGTTGTTATAAGCTCACAGAACAGTTTGTTCATGCATAATTACAAGGGCCATAATTTCATTGTGTTTGTGTATACAATGTGGGCATGGCAAATGGATTTCGAAAACCCAGTGCACTTGTGTTTGACAGTAATATTGCTGAGAAGTGGAGAGGGTTTGAGCAAGAGTATGATATTTTCATACAGGCTGCATTTTCTGATAAAGATGGCCATACAAAGGCATTTATTCTACTTAATTTAGCTGGGGCAGAAGCTATAGAAAGGGAATGTTCATTTGTGTATTTACCTGCTATTTATAATGGAGAGGGGGAAAACTGTCAAATTGTTGTACAGGCTGAGTCAAGGGAGGACCCAGAGTGCTTAAAATGTAGATTTAGAGAAATACATAACCCCCAGACAAATATTACAATCTAAAGGCACTTATTTTACACATGGGATCAAAAGCCTGGTGAAACTTTTGCAGCGTACATAACTGACCTGAGACATAAAGCTAAAACGTGCAGATTTGGTGACTTAAGGGATGAGTTGATGAAAGACAGACTTGTGTGTGATATAAAAGATGATGCTGTAAGAAATATCTTGCTTTGTGACAGTGATTTAACTTTGAATAAGGCCATTTTGTCAGATATATGAGCTCATAGAAAAGCACACACATATGCTTACAAACAAGAGCAGCTCTAGAAGGCACAGTGATAAAGCTCATATTCATAGTATGCAGCATGTGATTAAAAGAAACATTCCAGACTTTTCACACTTTCAGTGAAGCATGTGCCTCAACCTAGTTTCATTGCCAACTGTCATAATTGTGGTGGTAATTATGAATCTAAAAGGGAAAAAGTGTTTAGCTTTTGCTCAACAATGCCACAAATGCAATAAATGGAATCACTTCAAAAGATTTTGTAAATCAAAAGAGTGTGGGCGCTCTTTTACTAAAAGGGAACATTTTAAGAAATGAGTTGATGAAGCTAGACAGTGACAACTCTACTCTTTATGTTGATCGTGTGTCAGTGCTTCATGAAATGGTCAATGCAGTAGATTTAGGGGCAAAGAATGAAGTAATGTGTATTGTTCGGATAAATGGCAAACCCACAGACCTCAAAGTTGACACAGGTTCTAAGTGCAATGTTATGCCTGCAAAAACGTTTGCTAAAGTTTGTAAAAGTGAAAGGCTTGATTTGGCAAGGTGTACAAAACTTGTTGCTTGTGGAGGTGAAGAAATTCAGACTGAAAGCTCAGTTATGCTTTCATGTTACTCTGCAGGAAGAAGCTACGAGTTATTATTTTATGTGGTCAAAAGACATGTTCAGTCATTATTAGGATTCAAAGACTCTTTGAAATGGGACTGATTTCATTTAATAAGGAAGTCCACCATGTTCGCTTAAAAGGCCACTACTCTAATTTTCCCCAGAACATTTTTTCTACCTATGCTGATCTTTTCCAAGACAAACTAGGCAGGCTTCCAGTTGTGTACTCCATGAGGTTAGATAGACCCAGAGGTCAGTCCGGTTGTCAGGCCAGCACATAAAGTTCCAATAGCCATGCAGGACAGAGTCAAGGCCGAGTTAGACAAAATGGTGGGACAAGGTGTAATTTTTCCAGTAGAAACTCCAACTAAATGGGTATCTTCTATGGTGGTAGCTCATAAGAAAACCTCAGATGACATCAGAATATGTATTGACCCACGAGATTTGAACAAAGTTCTAAAAATACCTCATCATCCAATGCACACAGTCAAAGAAGTCACAGCCTTGATGCCAAACACCACTATTTTTTTCTGTCTTAGATGCAAAGAGTTCATTTTGGCAAATTCAGCTTGACAAAACATCCTCAGTACTCACAACATTCAGTACTTCGTTTGGCAGGTACAGATTTTTGAGAATGTCATTTGGGATAAATTCTGTGAGTGAAGTCTTTCAGCGTGCAATGAAGCAATTTTTTTTCTGTGTATCCTTGTGCTATCATAGTAGATGACATACTAGTAGGAGGCCATGATAAAGCCGAGTGTGACAAAAGGGAAATGCCAGCCCAGCTATCTGGAATTTTGTAAATAATTACATGTCATTTGGAAATATTAATATGATTTATACAGAAATGTAACAGAAGAAGATACTGACAGCCCAGCTATCTGGAATCTTGTAAATAATCATATGTCATTTGTGAATATCAACATGATTTATATGCTTGGCTTACAAATGTATTAGAACTATATGTTATGTGTATATTAAATTACTGGTACAGAAGTCTGTGTTGAATATGGTTTGTACAGTACTGAGCTTCAAGGATGTGTCTACAGTGTACCCTGCTGGCTTAGAACAGAAATGTATATAAACCATATACCTGTGCAAATGTATATGTTTTAACGGTAGAAACTAGAACATACAGAGTTAATTTGCAAAACTTCTAGAAAATAGTTGAAATTAATTTTTTTTCTTATGATTGGGATATAAAAGTTAGTTTCAGTGCAACAGGAGACATAATGTCTAGAGCTGGAAGTTTTTTTTATATTGTCTTGAAAGAGAAGTACTTACTAGGTTTGACATGTAGAAGTGTTTTATTGCTTTATAACTTCTGGGATCTGCAAACATCTGAGAGATACAGTATGTATTTTTCACAAAGAGATGCTAAAATTCTGTTAGTCTCTGACAAAGGGGGTTCAGCTTGGGAACTGAATTCAGGTGACAAAAAGGGATGTCATCCAAGCTAACCCAGCAGTAATATTTGATATTAATTTAAGAACTCTCTCAGAGAGAGAGACTGGGCATTTTGTATTTTGTATTTGACCTAATAACATCAGCTGGAAACATCCACTCAATTCTGCACTTGCCTTGCTGTAAGTAAGTTTTTAGGGCATAGGAACTCTTTTAGATTCAGATAGGAATATAGTAAAGTGTAGTTTAGATGTTTTCCTTATTTAGTTGAGACTGTCCTGCAATGTTGTTTTAAATATTTAATGTGATTTTGAACTCTGATGTAACTGAATACATACTGAGTAGTGTCTTGTTCTTTTATTATTTATTATTAAATATATTTAAACCTTTTAATTGTGGCTGGTCTATTTATAGATATTTAAGCTCTTAGTGTACTTGCATATCTATTTGGTGATACTGCACAGGCCACTCCTAAATAGCCTTGCTCTTGGTCAGACTACCATTTGGATTAATAGTAACATTAGACAGTAGGATTGGACACCCTTTGCTAAGGGCCTTAAAGTAGCTGATAAGAGTTGGCTGGTGGCAATGAAAACTACCTTATAGTCTGGGAAGAAGGGGGCATAGCAAGTAAACCTGTGCCAGCCTTTCCCATGTGTGTGTGTTTGTATATAAATCAGATCTCAAGGAGTGGTGTGTGTGTATGTGTCAGCTACTTGGGCAGGGACATGAAGCACTGGTTGGATAGAGAGGGTACTTGAGATTTTGGTTTGGCCACTTAGCTGAGATCTCAACCTATAGCTGTACCAGTGGGGAGTCTTATTGGGGATCTGGAAAAAAGAGGGAGAAACCAGCCTCAGACTGACTCTGATTTCTGTGTGCTCTTAAGGGAAATTGCACTTTACTCTGTGTGTACTTGTCATTCTCCCAGTGTGTACATTCCCCACTGTTGCCAGTGGTAAGGATTGAAGCTCCTTAATTACAGGGCCAGTACAGGGGGGTCATACCAAGCATGACAGAAACATCAGAAAAGTTCTAGAAAGGGCACGTCAAGTGAATCTTAAGCTCAATGCACAAAATGCAAATTCAGACTTCAAGAACTTCCTTATGTTGGTCATTTATTTACGAGTACAGGCTTATAACCAGACCCTTCAAAGCAAACAGCCATTCTCGAGATGCCAGCTCCAGACAATGTTCAAGCCCTGCAACATTTTCTTGGCATGCTCAACTACCTAGGCAAGTTCATTCCAGACTTGAGCCAACTTTCAGCACCACTCAGAGAGCTGACATTTAAAGATGTATCTTAGTCTTGGTTAGAGCAACACCAAAGAGCATTTGATGTCCTGAAGCAGAGAATTTGCAGTCCACTGATGCTCAGATACTTTGATGTCACAAGCCAGTTACACTTTCCTGTAGTGCTTCGGAATTTGGACTTGGTGCAGTCAATCTATAAAAGGCTCAATCTGTTGCCTATGCATCGAGATCTCTTACCCAAACTGATCAGCAATATGCCAAGACTGAGAAAGTGCTTTTGACAATTGTGTTTGCATGTTCAAAGTTCCATGATTATGTTTATGGTAGACCTATCCAGAGTGAAACAAATCCCCAATCATTAGTCACAATTCTGAGAAAGCCAATGCATTCAACTCCAGCCTGACTGCAACACATGATGCTGATATTGCAGAAGTACAATTTCAATCTTGTCTACAAGAAAGTCAAACTACTTTATCTTGCTGATACATTATCCAGATTTCCCAGAAATACCACAATGAACAGAATGACAATCAAGGTTCTTAATTGTTTGATGATTTTAAAGTTATGGAAGTAAGAAATTTTTCTTTCACATGTCTTGATGAGCTGAGAGATCATACAGCCACAGATCCACTTTTACAATGGCTCAAACACTTTATCAACCAAGGATGGCCATCAAAACAATCTAGTTTACCTCAAGACGTGCAGTCTTATTTTCCTTACAGAGATGAGATTTTGTCTGGCAAAGCTATCATAATGAAAGGTCTGAAAGTAATTGTTCTAAAATCCTTGCACCATGAGGTACATTACTATCTTCCATCATGGTTACCCAGGAACAGAATCTAAAAAACAAGGGCAAGAGAAATAGTATTTTGGCCTTCTGTGTCACAAGACATTGAGAGAGTACTTTCTTCTTGTTCAGTATGTAATAGTAATACGCCTCATCAACAGAAAGAACCACTTCATCTTAACCAAATTCGCGGACTACCATGTACGAACCCTCACAAAGTTATTTCTGACAATGGCACACAGTTTATAAGCCAACAGTTCAAAAGATTTCCAGAAGAATGGGGCTTTACTCATGTCACAAGTAGTCCAGAGTACCTGCAGTCAAATGGTTTTGCAGAACGAGTAGTGCAAACTGCAAAGCAGTTACTTGAGAAGTCAAAACAAGACAATAGTGATGTTGTCTTGAATCTCAGAAATAGTCCTAATTAATAACATCTTGGTTCACCTGCTGAGAGACTTCTGTTCAGAAAAGCCAAACCAGATTACCAGTCAGTACTCAATTGTTGATTCCAAGTGTCAAGAACAACAGATCAGTGAAAGCCAATCTGTTGAAGAAGCACCTAATCCAGTAGTCCTACTATGATAAGACCAGTAGACCACTCAATCCATTATGAGAGGGAGAAGTGGTAAGGATGCAAATGTCCAGAGGTTATGATCGCATTGGTGTCATGATGAATATTGGTCCAGAGCTGAGATTGTGCATTATAGAATCAGAAGGAGCAACTTTTAGGTGGAATCAGGAACATTTGAGACTGGTGTCTGAGCCTATACCACAACAAATAGCCTGTGAGAAAGACTCTTTATCTCAGAGTGAGTTGTCCAGTGTTCCAATTCCAGAGGAAGTTCCAGAGGACACTCCCGTTCCTATGATGAATCCAGGAGTTCCTGATATGAGTTGTGCACCGCGGACTATCCCTGTTGCTAAATCTAGTCCTAACTGTTATGTTATGAGGTATGGTTGAATCTCTAAACCCTGTAGCAGATATGAAGGAACTTGGACATGAACATTGTGTTTTGTTTCTACTGTACATAGTAATGCATGCCTAGCTCTAATATTATTTTGCATGAAGGGTAATCTTTTTAAGAGGGAGGATGTAGATCAATATGCATGTGTATATACCTTTAAGAACCTATCCAAGGGCTTCCACTAGAGTATAAGTACTGAGCACGTGCGAGCCTGCCTGCCATTTTGTAGTTAGCTGTTGAGATGTGAACATGTATGTATGTAAGCTCTGCATGTTTGTTAGTTCATATTTAAAGATGATGCTAGCCATCCTGATGGCTTGTATGTATTACAGCATATGAATGAAACCCCAAGCCTTCTTATTATTTGTAACAGAGATGAACTCGTGACAACAATGATCCAGAGTTGGCCTCCAAGTGTTTTCTTTCTTTAGTAGTAAAAACATTCTTGAGTAAAATCCTTCCCGTGACAAAGGAGGAGGAACAGATTCTATTACCTCCTGAGACAGCAAATGATGTAAGATGGGGGAAAAGATAAAAAGTTTGGTCTGGCAGAAGAAGAGGAATTATTGGAAAAGGAGGAATTCCTCCCACCACCATCTGCATCTTGGGCGGATCACATTCAGGACCCATTTGTCTGAAACAATCCTTAGCCAAGACAGAAATGAAGATTCAGACTTTCTTGAAGGGTTAAGGGACTACTGTAGTGTATGTAGGGGGAGAGTGGTTCCTCATATAGTTACTCTGACTTATTTGACTACCCTTTGTTTTTGGGGGTTTCCTGCTTTCTTTTTGGAACCTCTTTTTTAAATGGCTGCATACTAGCATTCTGCTGAGGCTGTTTATTAACTATTATCGTTATTAATTATTATTATCATTGTTTTTTGCCAAAGTCAGACGAGGGAGCTAAGAATCGCTTGGAGAACTTTATAGATGATATTTTTTTTAATATGGAGTGGAGAAGTGAAGCTTTTTTACAGTACATCAATAATGTACATATGTACATATTTAAAATTCATGTTTCAAAGTGATCTGAGAGGCTTAAGTTATCTAGACTTTTTTGTGTTCAAAGAATGTAGTAAGTTGTTCACCAAAATACATAAAAAAGAATTTCAAAGCAGCACATATTTAAATTATGGCAGTATGCATCCAAAACAACTTAAGAAGAAAAATATAGTAAAAAGTCAGCTAATTAGAAGTGATATACTTACCAAAAATGATTCTGACTTTATCTCCGAAGGTATTACTTTATGTCATAATTTTTTAAATAGAGGATACCCAGAAAAAATGGTTAAATATACATTTTTGGAGGTTTTGGATACCAGGAAAAAAGGTAGAAATGTTATTAATGATGTAAAAAAGCAATGACATAAATTACAATATTTCAATGTTACTAGTTAACATTGTAGATAAAGGAGTGATTAAAAATATAATAACTAATAACTGGAAAATCCTGAGTAGTTTTCCAGAAGTCAAAAAAGTAATGGGTGATAAACCTATATTTGTTTATAAGAGAGGAAAAAAATGTCAAAATCTATTTTTCATCCAAGTTAAGCCTTCTGAAACCAAAATATACCAAAAAAGGAATGTTTAAATGTTTTAACTGTAGTTTTTGTCAATATTTGTACACTGGTATTTCTGAGCTAAAAATTATTAACATGAATATAAGGATTAATGGGTGCCTTTCATGCAAATCTAAGTGTGTTGTTTATTATAGCAATAACCAATGATTTGGGTATGGCATATTGAAGATTTACCCACGGTTGGTATGGTTTAATCACAAGGGCAAAGAGCTATAGGACCAAATGAGTTAACAGGAACTGCTAAACACCCAAGTAACACTTCAACAAATCTCTGAAAACTAAAGTTTGAATCGTTGTTCACCCTTGGAACATTTGTTTGACTGATGCATCCCTCCAGGCTTAAAATTATTGAGCCATTGGGAGTATCATATAATGTTAAACCTGATGGAAGCATCACAAAACTAGACCCATATTGTCCATTAAATTCACATAAAATACTGAAATAAAATAGATGAACTTCTCTGTAAACTGTGCAACATCATTTTAAAGGAAAATAATTTATTTAATGTTCAGTGTAAGTGCTTTTGCCTTCTTCAGAATACTTCTTCAGACTGAATATTACTGCAAAAAACACACCTTCTTAAATTCACATACATTCAAATGATCACTATTTATCAATTAATGCCTGATGCCTTTTCTTTTCAAAAATACTTTGAAATTTTCTTTATCGTTCGGACCTGGAGGGTAACACACATCTAATTTGACCTGCCATAGGTATTCCCCTCAAGTCTAACTCTTCTTCAGCATAAAATAAATTTTCAAATTGAACACTTTGTCAATAACAACAACTTTAAAATCAACTTTACATTTACTACTCATATAGTGCTTACTGAGTGAATTTTATCATCACGAACACTTATTGCATATTTGTGTTCATAAAGTCTGTGGCTTAATTCTCTAGTTGTTCTTCCAACATAAAAAGGAGAACAGGAGTTACATATTTTATGGTCTGGAGACCAGATATGTCTCTTTCTGCTCAACGAAAAGAGCTTTGTACTGAAAAACAATGTTTTGCACAGGTTGCAATGGCAGACATAGGACAATGGACTTCCTGCTGATTTCATTACCTGTCAGTTAACCCAAGTTCCATCTCACATCATCATAAATGCACTCAGTACTCATCAATTTTTTGTTGTCTTCCTCAAATCCTATATGTGCTAGATTATCAAAGATAAATACACCTCTACACTGGTTAGACAGGAAAACTCCATGGAGTTACTCCATGTTCAACTAACTGTGGGTAAGACACCCCCCTTCAAGTCACTATTAGTTATAGGTCCCCTGCAATGAACCAAGATAAACACTCTGCTGATTTGGATCCAGTTGAGTCAATCAGCTTATAACCAAACATTCTAGTCATGGGCACTTTTATCTATCCCTCCATTGACTTGAAAACTTATATGAATACCAACATGCTCGCACAAAGGTTCCTGGACTTTGTTAACATTAATGCCCTGGAACAAGTGGTATGCAACCTCACAAGGGGTTCAAATATTCTTGACCTGGTCCTCATCAGCATGGGTGACCAGTGCACCACCAGAAGTGTAGGGCCCTCACTGGTTAAATTTAATCACAAATCTGTCACATTTGAAGTAGCTATAACACCTGAACCCCTCTTAGGTGAAATCAGGCTAAAAAATGTCAACAAAGCTAATTATAGCCTGCTAAGGGATGGCATAAATAACTTCCAAGCTCCTGTTCCTACAGATGACATTGACAACTATACAGGTATACACAAATGCCCTATACAAACACTTATAAAAAGATACTGACACAGCTGTACCTGATAGGATCAAAACAAGATCCTCAAGAAAAACAAGCCTCCCTGGTGGACATCTAACATTAATATGTTATACAACAACAGAAATAAGTTGCTGTCTAAGAATAAAAATCAGAGGTCAGAACACTGGAAGAACCTCCTCCTCTGCTTGAGCAAACAAATAAGACAACTTATAAATTCCTCTAAGGGCAACTTCGAAAAAGTTTAACAACCATAGCTAAGGATAACCATAAGGCATTCATCAGCTATATCTGTAAGCTAAAAGGTAGGACCCAGACATGTGCTGAACTAGCTGCAGGTGGTGTGAAGATAGGTGAAGGCTGCCAGCCTAGCCAACCAGAAGTCTGTAGATAATTCTGTCATTTGTAAATATTAATGTAAGCCACAGGCTTGTTCTCTTAAATGTGAAATGACTGCATTGGATATTGAACTGCAAAAATGTAATAACAGTGCACTCTGCTGTAACAAAGCTGATAAGTCAATTCTTTGATGTCAAAATTTGGCGCCGATATGTCTAGAGGGAGTCATCCTGCCTATTATTTTAAGACCAGAGAAAATGGCTAGAATTTGCATGTATAAATGTTCTTTATTGCTCTGATTTCTGACCAGGTGTAAAGAATGTAAATGTAGTTTCTGTTAGCCTGGAAACACCAGAGAAGTGTGAAGAATGATGTCATGTGAAGCAGCTCTGTGTTATCAATTTAAAGAGAGAGAATCAGAGAGCTCTGAGCATTTTGTCTTGAGAACATCCAACATCACCAGTGCTGTCTTGCTCTATATGTAAGTTATTTAGAACTCTGTTTTCTCTTAGATATAGCAAGTAAATAGGAAGATTATACTAGTTTGTTTTTCTGTGATGTCAAAACTTTTGCTACTGTATTATTTTAAACATTTCTCTGTGATCTCTGAACTCTTGAGTAGCACTGTGTAGTAAGAAGTATTGTCTTGTGTTTTTATTATTTATTGTTAAATATTTTTAAACCTTTCAACTGTGGCTGTTTTATGTAGAGTTAATTTAAGCTCTAGAGTACATTGCATGTGTATAGTGATACTGCAGCAAGTCACTCTAATAAGCCTTGACTGTTCAGTCACACTTACCATTTGGATAATAATATTGCACAGTAATAATTGGACCCCCTTTTAAGGGCCTTTGATTAGCTGATAAATATTAGTGGGTGGTGGCAGCTGGTACTACCTTTTAGATTGGGCAGAAAAGGGGCACAGCTGGAGAACCTGTGCCAGCCTTCCCCAGGAGTGTCTGTGTGGTTGTATAAACTCTTATCTTAAAGTGTGTGTGTCAGCTACTTGGGCAGGGACACAAAGCACTGGTTGGATAGAGAGGGTGCTGGAGGTTTTAACTAGCCCACTAGGCTGAGATCTGGACCCTATAGCTGTGCCTGTGGGGAGTCATATTGTGGACCTGGAGAGAAAGGGAGAAACCAGCCCCAAACTGACTGTGATCTCTGTGTGCTCCTAAAGGAAATTGTACTTTACTGTGTGTGTATTTATTATCCTTTCCCTATATGGACACTCCTCACTGGTGTTAGTGGTGAGGATGGAGGCTCCTTGATTGCTGGGCCAGTGCACAGGCATCACAGATGGCATCATACACACTGATGCTGTGAAAATAGCTAACCTGTTAGCTGACAGGTTTGGTGAGAATTTCACCCCCCACCCCCTTCAAACATTCCACAAAGCATTCCCTGTGCATCTCCCCCACCTTGCATCTCCAAACAGTAAGTCATTAATGCTGAGGCCAAAAGAACAGTCTCTATGAGACTGAATGGCACCCCAGGTTGCATTTAAATGGTCTAAAACATGAGTTAGCAACTCCATTAGGTATTGTCTTCAATCATAGCCTGAGCACTGGTTTTGTTCCTGCTGAATGGAAAACAGCAGCCGTCATCTCCCTTCATAAATGGGGTATAACAACAAACCCTGGGGATTACAGACCCATAAGCTTAATCAGCCTTATCTGTATGGCCACAGAATGAATCATCATGGACCTTATAAATAAGGATATAGTTGATCTCCAAACCCTTGATTCGACACAGTTTTTTTTTTAAAGGCAGTTCATGCTTGTTATACCCAGTGGACGTCTTCAAAAATGTCAACAGAGCCATGGGTAAAGGAAAATCTGTACATACAGCCTACTTTGATTTAGCCAAGGCCTTTGACAAAATACCACATTCGGACATCATTGATAAACTCTCCCAGTTGAATATCAGCCCTTATGTCGTTAGGTGGGTTGCTAACTAGCTCACCAGCAGATCAGACTCAGTCAAAGTTGGGGACTTTACCTCAACCAGCAGACCTGTCACCAGTGGGGTTCCACAGCTGCCCCCCCTATTGTTTGGAATATACTTGCTCAGAAGTTCAGGCCAAAACAGAGGGGCTATGGCTGACTAAGTTTGCTGATGACTGCAAATTAGGTGCAATCATTGAATCCCCAAATAACGTCAGTATATTTCAAGAGGGACGTACACAAACAAATGATTGGTGCCAAAGCCATGAACTCAGATTCATTGCTAAAAAATTAATTATTATCCCCTTCAGTAAAAAAAATATCCCTGCAGATTATCATATAAATAATAATACCCTGAGTAACAACTCAGTAGTGAGATAATGGGGAACGCAAATTGACTGTAGCCTAAACTTTGACCACTGTGTGTCTGCTATGGTAAGGAAGGCATTTTACATTGCACACCTCATTAGCAAAGGCACTGTCTCGAGTGAAAGCGGTCATAACTCCTCTATACTTGACCCTCATCAGGCCAATAATTGAGGAAAATGCTCCCTTTGGTATGTACCTTACCAGGCACCTGCAACAACTTGAGAGACCTTAGAGATTTCTAACCAAGAAAATTCAGGGATTCCAGCACATGTCATACACTGACAGACTGAAGTCACTGTCACTGAACTCAGTAGTGTACAGACTACTTAGAAGAGACTTGAGCCCTGCCTACAGAGCAATCTCAGTTCCAAACCTAATGGAAATGCTGCACATCTGCAAGTCAAATGGGACAAGGGTAACCCACTCTAGGGACCTTAACCTGCCTGTGACATAAATGGGACCTGATGGAGAGACAGATATGTCTCTCAGAGGTTGATCTCCTCTGGAATAGGGTACCAGTTCAAATCAAACAGAACCCCTCTATGACCGTGTTTAAGTGTAGCCTGAATGACTGGATGGGAAACCATAAATTCCTTCCTGGGATTTCACCTATGAACCTCCTAGATATGGGCAGTCATTGCGAACTAAGATCTCGAGTTTAGGCAAGATCCTTTATATTGGGTTTCTCTAGTATTTTATTGGGTACACATGGCCAGGCTTATAAAGACCTAGGGGTCAATAGCCTAGTAACCACCTATGAACCTATTAACCTAGGAAGTGTTTAGCCTAGACATTTAACAAAATCACAACATGAGAGTTCAGCTTCTCAGAAGAGTCTTAGATGTCAATGATGTAATATCAGTCAGTATCCTCTAGTTTAATGTGAAGTTAGTATTACTTATGTGAGGATAATCTATGGGGTGTTGTAGCATAGAAAGGTGGGTTAAATGGTTTACAGGACCAGTTTGCCAGTGTTAGATATGGTCACTTAAACTAAGAGAAAAAAAGACACTTCTGGAATTCCATTTTGCCTGTTAGTCATAATCACACCAACATTCAGATTGTTGAAAACAGTCTTGTTAAGGCAGGTGGACTTATTAACTAAATGTACTGTTGACCAGTCCTGTAGCAGGAAATTAAATTTCAACTTACATTTAACAAGAAAAATCAGGTTCCATTTGTCCAGAAGGATAGTAATTTTCAGTATTGCAAAGAAAGACAGACTTAAAATTGTAAGACAGGTAGATGAAGAGAAGACTGAATACAAACCAGCAGTTTTCCATATCTGTCATTAGAAGTTTTAACACAACTGATATGGGTCATATTCATCCAGTGAATGATGGGAGGCAACCACTGTGTATTAGATACATCCAATGTTATCAGCATGACCCTATCTCCATTGTAAAGCCAAGCTATAATCCCGCTGACTTTATGAAAGAGAATTAGAATTCAGTATTAGTTTATATTTCCTTTTAGAATAAATACTTGGATACCAGCAATAACTACTGTGCTTACCAGTTTGCTTGTTCATGACTAAATTCTTCATTATGACTGTGAAATATGTCATTGAGTTTTATTAGATCATAAACTATGGGTTACATTTTAGTACCCCATAACTCAAAGCACAAGCAAGGTGCGAAACTGCATCTTATTTTATAAAGTTGTTTAGGAATTACCAAATAACACAAACTTTTAAAGGACATACCATGAGGGACAAGATGAGTGACAGACATACGAAATGTAATCTCAGTGGAGCTAGTTGGGGAAACATTGTGCTAGAACTTTAGAAATGTGGGAAGCAGGTGCCAGTGAAGCTTATTGATACAAATGTGAAATACAGATATTCTTACTCATGAGCTGAAAGGAATTTTTAGATTTCGCTTCACTTTTAGTTTATGATTTACTGTGTATAATCCACTAGGAATATAGCTCCCTTAACGGATGTTGCGCTGTAACTTATTTAAAATTTCTAAAATAAAGTCAAGATTACGCAGTTGCAGTATGTCTCAAATTTATTTTACTATGAAAGAGTTAGAATATGACACCAGCACATGTGCTTACGTTATTAAAGAGAAAACATTTTGTTAGCAAACTAGCAATACGCATAGGTTCTCCCTTCCTAGATCTGAGATATGAGCTTTATAATTTAATATGGTATTTTTCTGTTTGTACCCACTATTTATGCCTACTGTGGCACTACTTTTCAAACAAATGATAACAAATAAATATCAGCACAGTTTGTTGAGAATATTGCAGATTTGTGCTGGATAGAATCTGTTGTATCATTATTGATTCAATGAAGCCATACTAACTAGTCTGGGGTTAGAGTAGCTGTGAGACATGTTACTCATTTGGAAAATGTTGCTGCTCTGTCAAAGAAAATGCACAAAAAGTGAACTGGCTGAATCAAAGCAGTATTAAATTAAAATCACATGTAAATAATTGATTAAATGATGAAAGGCAATGCATTGTATTTGCGTTATCAGAAAACTGTAAAATGTGAAAGAAAATATTACAAAACTTTATATAACTGCATTTGCCAGTATGAAACTGTAGGAGAGCTTAAAAGTGAAACTAATTGCTCTACAAATGCTGTACACGTTTGCCAACTGTTTTTGAAGAAGCTGCTTAGTTCACATGATGAACACGATACCTTATTATCACCATAACTTTTTTAGATTCTCTTCTCACAATTATGTAACTGTGAACTTAAGAAGGCATTATCTAAAATTCAACTTAAGTCACAGGGTACCATCTCTATGGCCTTATAAAGCATAGGATCTGATGGTTAATTCAACCAGTTACAAAAGTTACAGGAGTTACCGCTTTGGCTGTTGAAAGTACCCTTGTCAACTAGAATAAGTTGCAAGCACTTAAAAAGTACTATTGTGATCTTAAAAGCCAGAGACAATAAGGGCAGAGTATTTTTTTTTAGCCAGAAGCAGGTATTTTCTGTTTCACATATTAGATATTTTTTGAATATTATATGCCTGTTTCAATATTTCATTTTCAGTTCTTTGTACAAGTTCTGTACTGCTTAAATATTTGCTTGAAACAAAATGCTTTAACTTACTTATTTCAAATAAAGACACTTGTAATTCAGCTTTGAATGCTTGTGGTTGATGACTTCTTTACTTTAGGTTAAGAGTGTATGCATTTTACCAGTGTGCCTATAACTCTGTGGTTTCTACCCATTGAAAGGTGACTGTTCAAAGCTAATTGCTATGATTGGTATTTAGAAATCAACTTATTTTAAGGGTAAACAATACGGTGTGGTCTTCATTTGTTAGCTTTGACTAACTAGTGGTGGCATTATTTACCTCCCCATTTGTTAAATACTGATTGTGTTTGCGCATGTGTGTAAAACTATTTTGGTCAAGTTTTAGCAACTGTTAATAAGACTATACTGGAAGGCACTCAGCTGAGTCTGAGGTGAGTGAAATTATGTGCAGAAAAAAAAAAAAGCTCAGACGTGACTGCAAAGCCTTAGTGAAAGATTTTCAGAATATAGTTTTCTGTAATATTTCAAATAAATATCTGTCCACTTTCAATATCTGCTTTATCCACTTATAGATTAGATTAGTTTGTGGTAAGCCAGAGCCAGTCCTTGCAAGCACTGGCTATAATGAAGGAATGAGTCATGAATGGGATGCCAGTCTATCACAGAATGCGTACACTGACATGTATACTGAACATATACCAGTGAACAACCTGGAGCATTACCAATTCATGTGCCTATCCAGGAACCTAAGTGAAAACTCACATGATCACAGGGAAGTAATCCCAACTCTATATAGAAGGCATGCTAGCCAGGAATGAAACTGGAGAACCAAATGCTAGTAGGCACAGTATTCAGTTTAGTAATAACATATAACAATCATACCTTTCAGCTTTCCCTGATTTTGGATCAAAATGTTGCTGCATTTCTTCTAAAATTTCTGCTTTTCTGGGATATGGTTGTGAATTAAATTTCCAAACAAATAATCATGATCATTATAGTTACAAACATAATTAACTTCAAGAAATACATGTTAATTTGTGTTTTCTTATTCTATGAACTTAAGTCAACAGCACCAATATGTTAAAACTCTCCCTGATTTGTGGTCTTTGTCTCTGATTATTTCTAGCTTTGTTCCTGATTCTGAAGTAAGAGGCCAAGGCTTGATTGTATTTACTTTCTCCACACTGTCACTGCATATTGAATGCAAGACACAGCCCAGTGCTACTGCAGGTTAGTCATACTTACTTCATCGAGAAAAGCAATGCTGATTAGAACCAAATTCCATATGCATCTATTGTCTGTCTTGAATATAGATTTTTTTGTCTGCAATGTCTGCACAATCTGCACAACAAACTTTTGAAGCATAATCATGCAACTTTTTCCTGATCTTTTCCTGTAATCACAATGCCAGATTATCTTAAAAGACAACAGTAAGACCAAGTTAGCTGCACACTGATCAACAGCTTAATTTAATCTCTACCAGTGTGAAAAAAGAAACTGAGAGATAACTGCCAGTAACTCTGGCAGTTTTAGTACACTATCTGGATGCCAACAAAGAAGAAACTTAGACAGCCTGAAAGAAAATCAACTAGAAAGGGAGAATAGAAAACACAGTGACTTGGAAGAATCCTCCAGCTGTTCAGCAAAAAGTAGTTCAAGCTCCAGCTCTGGTACAAGATGTGGCTTCGGGTAATCTAGAGGAAAAAATAAAAGAAATGTGCTCAGAGATGATTAAAAAAAACACTGAAGGAGTATATTAACTCAAATAACAAAAACGCTGGAAAAATGGAAGATGCTTCATACAGCTATTCAGATGAACTGACAAAATGGCAAAAATCAGAAGTTGAAATGTAGAAAAGGGTTGCTGAGTATGAGACTGCTCAAGAAGAATGGTTCAAAAATGATAGAGTTAGAGGACAGAGCATGCAAGAAAAAAACTAAGATTTTCTGCTGTACCAGAGAAACTGGAAGGAACAGACTGAAATCACAAATATGTAACTGGACTGGTCTGGTACTTCACAGTAAGACTTGTTAATTGAAAGGGCATATCATGTGTATGCTTCAAACCTGGCCATGAGAAAGGAGCCAAGACCTGTATTAGTAAAGATGCAATCATACCAATAGAAAAAAGTTGATCCTGACAAAACTGTGGCAGCAGAGCAAAGTATTAAAAACTGGAGACAGTAGAGTATTTGTGGAAAATGGTTATTCACTGCACACCAGGAAAAAGACAAGCAAATTTATCCCAGCAATCAGGGGAATGTCCAAAGGTAGATGTGAGATTCAAGCTTCTGTACTGTACACAGCTGTCATCAGAATATTTTCCTAGAGGATCAAAGTCATTTTGATGCAGAACAGGCAAAGGATGAAATACAAATGTTTGTCCAAAAAAAGTTAGCCAACAAAACAGAAAGAGACATGCTTCTCATACTTCTGATGATAAAGCTTATAGAGAGACTTTGCCAGTGAAACCTTTTCCAGTGTTTGAAAGGAAAATGCTTGAGAGACAGAAAAAGCACATGAGTTGACTAGAATTACAAATATCTTGGACTTGAACCAGAATCTGGGGTTGAGGGATGAAGATGAAAAGAAAGAAGAACAGCAACACTGTAATTACTGAATAAATGTGAGATTATAAAGCATCTATCACATTTGTGAAATATGGCTTTACAAGAAAAAGAAGAATGATTGAATGTTTGTGGACTTGGTTAAACTTGTGGGGAAGTGAAATGTGTATACCCCCACTTCATGTCATTAATGTTTGGAAGGACACTAAACGGAAGGAAAAAGTAGCTGTCAGTAAAACAATTTTGTTCTTAGCATTATTAAAACATTTAATTATATAAATGGCATGTTATATAGTAACACATTTTCAGATAGTGTTGTATGTGATAAAGATACTAAAGTAAACAAGTGCCCTTTTCCTTCATTTTGTGTTTTAAGAAATGTAGGCATTACAATGTAAAAAGAGAAGAAAGGCTGGAGAAAAAACATGTTTAAGTTAATATGCTGTAATCTTGGGTTGTTTAAGTGGGACATGGGGTGTAAAAGTGCACAAGAGTATAACATATGTAGAGTTGATATGTTTTATTTTACTTTTATATAGGTAAATGTCTGGATTAAGGACCTTGGCTTAATCTAATGACAACTTTTTTCTGTATGCAAGTAAATAAGACAACACTGAATGTAATGAAATACTTTCCTTTAACAAATAAATGTTCAGTGTGAGTTGAGAAGTCTGCAACTAAGGGCAAATGCACATTTTATTCTTTTATTTCCATGGAGAAACCTGACTTCATGAGTAGGCAATAAAAGCCAGAGCACTTTTTAAGGCTAAAAGTTAATGTTTTTGGAATGCCTACAAGCTGTTTTTCATATCTGGGAGAGGGAACAAAGATAAGACAAGAACAGACAGCAGTTAGTGTAAGTAGAAGCATGGGCTGTAACATGGGTCTTTGCATGGATAACCTTCATTTTAGGTTAGGTAATGTATATGTGTATGCAGCTGTCAATTTTGGACAACTATTCCTATTCGGAGGGTTACATTTCATTATTTGAATATATACACAGTTTTATGTGCTTGCTTTAAGTTAATAGGTTATGATGGTGTTTGGGTGTGTTTGGTTTCTTGTTTTATGGTTTTCATTAAAATAAAAAGTCTTGCAAAATGTGGCATAGTTTCAAATGGAGATGACAAGAAACAACTGTACAAAACATCAACCTGCCAAACATTAGTGGGTGCATGTAATACAAAGGTTGGAAACAGACATTTAAAATGGCTGTCATATATAATGGGTAGGAATAATAATTTCTTATCATAATGGCTACACTATCCGTATTATTTTGTAATGTTAATGGTACCACAGGTATAGACAAAAAGGAAAGAGTATTGAATTATATTAAGAAATACAGAGTACAAATAGCAATGCTACAGGAAACACATTTTGGAAGGAGGTAAACATGTGAATTTGATAAAGGAAAGGCTTTCAGGATGGATATTCAGCAGAGTATCAGTGATAAAGTAAAAGGGGGAGTACTTATACTAATTGCTAGAGGAGCTCCAATAGAGACAGAAGAGGGGGAAAAGATAATAATGGTAGATTTATGGTAGTAAGGGGCTACAGATAAGGGGAGGAGGATTACAATGGCAAATATTTATATTCTACCTAAAACTGCTATTATGGACCAGAAGAAAATTCTGGGAGAAATAATCATCTTTCAGCATGAAATATTATTTATAGGTGGGGACTAGAATTCATTTTGCAACAGTGATGATGTATCTGGGGCACCTAGAAGGGAAAACATTACAAAGCAAGGTAGATCTCTGAAGAAATATTTTGTATGGAAGATGTGAATTCAGTAGTAGGAACTTGAAGAGAATTTACATATTATTCTCCAAGGTAGAATAACTGGGATAGACTGGAGAGAAATTATATTTCATGGGAGGATGTGCATTTAATTGAAAGCTTTGACACATATCCAGTAACTATTTCAGATTATGCCCCAATAACAACTAAGATAAAAATGCAGGGTAATTAAGTAGTAATGAGACACAGGTGCTTCCCCACCTACTTGTTAAAAAGAGAGGAATTTAAGGATTGAGTAGTGGAAATGATTTATTAATAGGGAAGATAGAAATTTCTTCAGAAGTTATAGCTAGTGAGTGAGATAAAATGAAGGTAGAGTTTAAAACTAGGGTAGATAGACATAAGAGGAAACGGGAAATGGTTAAGAAAAAAACAGGAATTATTTAGAGGGACTGGCAAAGATTAAAGTATTGCAGAATAAGGGAAGTCTCACAGAACAAGAACAGGTGCAACAGCAGGTTGCTAAGGAGATCATAAGGGAGTATCTGGATGATAACATGCATGGGTTTAAAAAGATTGCTGTTAAGCAACTGTTTTTTGATAATAACTCTAGAGTAGGAAAAACTTTTAGCATCATGACTTTGAAAACAGAAAGTAGAAAAGCGTTATCAAACTTAGGGAGCCTATAACAAGAAAAATAGATTCCATTAAAAAAAATCTTATAATAAGGAACAATGGAAGGTATGAAAAAGTACCATAAAACCAAAGCTGGAGACATGGTGGATTTAAATGTGAATTCTATGTTCATTTCTCATTCTGCTTTATACTACTATGTAATGGAGCAATGAATGACATTGTCCTATCTATGCTTTAACAATATTGTACTGAAACAGATTCATTGTTTTAAATGTTAAAAAGTACTAGTAATGCCTACTTTGCCCAGGTTGGGGCTGAAAGGGATTTTTGGACCAGCCCACTAAACTAGTTAGCAAATGAAATAAGTAGATAACAAAATAAATAAATAAAGCATACACATACAAATATAATCAGTTTTCTTAAAAGATGCAAGCATCTCTACTATGTTAGGAAAGACACAGCCCTTACTTCATCATATAAACATATAACTTTTAAAACACAATGATTATAAATTATTGATACTATCTTATTATATCTTTCATAAATGACCTAAACTCAGGTAAGTAATAGGTTATCAGTTAGATAAATACAATAAATTATTTTATTATAAGGTAATATTTCCTTACTGGTAACCTACTGTTCCCTTACTTATATTTCAGATCGGTCTGAATAAATATCTTTGTTTTTAAAATAATTCACATGGAGTAGGACAACTCCAAAAGAATCTACAAATAAACCAATAAGTACCAGATCTGAGTGGAAGCTGGCTTTGTTTCCTGGTTTTCATAGTTTCATAGTTTCATAGTATAGTACTAGGCTATCTGCCTTGGGGCATTTGTAAGCCTAGCCATAGTGATGTGGCATTTGCCACCCCATGAAATGGTACAAAAATGTACAGAATAAATTTAGAATACTGTGTCTAGTAGTGACACAATGAAGGTCCCCTTATATAATAGAATTAGTTTACTGTGCCCCTGTCTAGCAGTGACACAGATGTGAACCCTGGGGTAAACTTACAATCTCCCATCCACTCATCAAGATTTCTCTTGAAGAGAGTCAGTGAGGCTCTGCCTAATACGAACTGGGATCTTGTTCCAAAGCATGGGAAGCCTCTGGGTTATGAATCTATCCCTCCAGCATGTCCTATTCATACTTGTGCCGAGGTTTAAGTCTTTAGCTCTCGTGGTCCTGATGGACTTGGATTTTTTGAGGTGGAGCATGTCCATCAGATCCTGATTGGACATGGCCTTGTACATCAGGCAGAGATCACCTCTGAGCAGGTGGTATGATACTGAATAGAGCTGAAGTTTCTTTAGTCTGGCAGAATAAGACATATGTTGGAGACCCTTGATCCTCTTGGTGAGGTACTTTTGTGGTCTCTCCAGCTGTTGCAAATGCCGGGTGAGGTACATACCAAATGGGGCATTGTACTTAATCATGGGTCTGATGAAGGAGGAATATAGGGGTACAATGACATCCTTGGATCTGGATGTGAATCCCTTCATAATGAGGTATGCAAGGTAGAATGTTTTTCTAACCACTTTGGCAACGTGGGTATCAAATGAGAGGTCACTGTCAACTTGGGTCCCTAGGTCTCTGATTACTTTTTCAGTACTCAGTGGGTTGCTGTCTATGTGATAATTTGTGGGTACTTTGTTTTTCCCAAAGGGGATGACTATACATTTTTTGGCATTTAGTTTAAGGCCGTGACTCCGGCACCAGTTGTCCGTTTCTGTGAGGCCTTTTTGTAGGATGTGTGTGTCTGCTGGTGTATCGACTATGGCGCCTAGTTTGCAGTCATCTGTGAACTTTGTCAGCCATAGCCCTCCCGTATTTGCTTTAACATCCGAGAAATAAATGCCGAACAAGAGGGGTCCCAGGACAGATCCCTGTGGGACACCACTTGTGACTGGCTTTGAGTCTGACATTGCTCCAGCAATTTTAACTTTATGGGTTCTGTCCTTTAGCCAGTTTGCAACCCATCTAGTGACATAAGGGTTTACATTTAAGCTGTTGAGCTTATCTATGATGCCTGAGTGGGGTATTGTGTCGAAGGCCTTAGCCAAGTCCAGGTATGCTGTATGGACTGCTTTGCCCTTGTCAATGGCTCTAGTGACTGTTTCGAAAAAGTCAACCAGGTTTAAAAGGCAGGATCTGCCCTTTACAAAGCCGAACTGGGTGGGGTCAAGTGTTTGTAGGTCCCCTATGTCTCTGTTTATGAGTTCCATAATGATTCTTTCAATAGCTTTGCAGACCAGGCTGGTTAAGCTTATGGGGCGGTAGTTTCCAGGGTCTGTAGAGGCACCCCCCTTGTGGAGTGGGACCACTGTTGCTGTACGCCAGTGTTAAGGTACATATCCCGAAGTAAGGCTAAGGTTAAATAGCATTTTTATGTGTGGGTTTAGCTCCTCTTGGAGTTCATATAACACGCAACCCGGGATACCGTCAGGTCCCATTGATGCTGTGTTTTTTTGCTTTTTTTAGGGCGGTTCTCACTTGGACATCTGAGATGACAGGGAGATTACATTCAGCTGGGATAAGTATTTCTTCTTTTGGGGGTGAAGGAGGGGAGAAATGTGCACTGAACCTGTCAGCCAGAATGTTGGCAATATCTGTGGGTTCAGTGTATTTTTTATTGTTGTGAACCAACTCTGAGCATATCTGAGGGTTTCCGCCCAGGTTTCTAACATAGCTGAAGAAGGCTTTGTGGTTATCTTTAGTGTTCTTAGCAATTTTTCTCTCAAAGTTGGCCTTGGATGTTTTTATGAGAGAACGTAGTTTTCTGCTAATGTTGATCAGAGATGTCTTCCCTTCATGGGATTTTGCTCTGATGTGCAGTAGCTTCCTTCTTTTGTTATACAATTTGTTTATGGCTGAGGTCCACCAGACAGGACGCTTACCTTTGGTGGAGAGGGACTTGGATTTGTTTGGGATTGCATGATCCATGCATTCTTGGAGATGTCCATAGAAAGCATTTGTGAAGGATTCGGCATCGTGGGATGTGGTATCCAATGGCACAGTGGGCTTAAAGGATACCATCTCAGTCTTAAGAAGAGTGAAGTCTGCTTTTGAGAAGTTTTTCACTGTGGTCTTTTGTGCTGGGGGTGGAGGTGGGATATGTATATCCAGGGTGATTAATTTGTGGTCAGATCTCACTAGTGAGGGTATACTTCCGGTGTGGAGCATTTTGTCCCCATGTTTGTGATGATCAGGTCTAGTATATTATCTCCCCTAGTGGGAGAGGTGACTAATTGTTCCAATGCATTTGAATTTATGAATTCCAGGAATCTTTGGGCTAGGGTATTAGGGCTAGAATAATGTACCCAATCTATGTTTGGGTAGTTGAAGTCTCCCAGTATGATGGTATTTTGTGATACATTCATATCCTCCAATGTCTTCAGGAAGGCTGAGTGGAGTTCTTGAGATTGGGAGGGTGGTCTGTAACATGCTACCAGTTGTATAGCAATTTTGCCTATGGTTAGTTGCACCTGTATGGTCTCTGATGCTTCATGTGTTGCTACTAACCTGGAGGTGTGGGTGTCCTTGATGAATATGGACACTCCCCCTCCCTTTGTGGTTCGGCCTGGGTTTTGGGGCCGAAAAGCATGATACGAGGTATAGCCTGGTAGTGCTGGGGTGTTCTCAGGAGCCTTGAACCAGGTTTCAGTTACTGCACAGACGTCAATGTTCTCCATGCTGAGGAGTGCATCAAGTGCCTGCATCTTGAGATTTAGACTTCTGGCATTGAGCAGCATTACCCTTAGTTTTTTTCCATTATTATTTTCTAAGGAGGTGGGTTTGTCTTTTGAGCCTTGCCTAAAAAAGGCACTATGGGGGTGGCAAGAGCCTTAGCCAATATCCGGAAGCCCAGTGGTGACAGGTGTAAGCCATCCCTTGCGAAGCAGCGTGGCTTGTCCAACATGTCATCCCAGGCAGACAGACATTGGATCCCCTTAGAATGACACCAGTACTTGAGCCAATTGTTAAAGCTGATCATCTTGTCTTTGTATTGTGGTATCATTCTTGGTGAGGGCAAGATGCTGCTCAGGGTCAGGGTTACATAATCAGAGAGCTCCTCTATGTCTCTTTTCATGTTGTCCCGGGAGGTACGTCTCAGGTCATTCACACCAGCATGGACAATGACGGAGTCATATTTGTACTTGCTTTGGAGTGACTTGAGTGCGTGTGTTACGTGGCGGATCCTAGCTCCCGATAGACAGCTCACAGTCACCTTCTCCTTGTTCAGCTTGGTCAGCGGGACATCAGTGTGTCTGACTATAGAGTCACCTATTACTAGTGTATCAGGCAAGGTGTTTGGCCTTAAGGGCTGTGATTGGTTGACACACTGATTTATTGAAGTATGTGTTGCATGTGTTTTGTTTTGAGGTGGTGGATTTTTGGGTGTCTGCTTTGGGAGCCTCTGTTGTTTTGGTAAGTTTTTTGTTAGAGCCTCCGAGTATGTCTTTGTGTTTCTATGTGTTTGGTTTGCAGTTGTGGTAGGTCTATGTGGGACTGGGATTGTTGTGTGTGTGGTTGCCATCTCCTCCTGTCTGGTCATGCCAGCCCTGAGTTGAGAGAGTTCAGCCTCCAGTTTGGCTATATAGTTGCATCTCTCACATGTATTTGTGTTTGTTGGTTGGCAGTCTTTCTAGCAAATCAGGTTAGAGCAATTCTATGCATGATAAACATATGCTGCTTATACAGGAAAACAAGAATACATATGGAAAGTGTTCTGATCTCTGTTACTCCTTTAGACGGATCATTTACAGAACCAAAAATGCTGTTCTTCAATTCTGCTTTCATATAACAAACCATTCCTTTAGAAATATTAGCATACTATTCCAAAAGGCCTCTTGAGTAGTGACATAACTTTTTCATCCTGTTTTATCTGCAGACATTTAATGCTACATCAGCTAGATGACAACTACACTGTCTGAAAAGGTGGGCCTACATTTGCAGAATACATCATAGCCCTAGTAGGCTTATATGATTTTCACCTGTCTAAAGTAAAACTGGTATCTCTGGTTTCTCTGGATTTTTGCAAAGTTCATGCTTTTACTAATCCTTATTAAACCTTATGTGATCACAAACAGACATACTTAGGAAACTGGTCAGACCAGCTTTCTAATAAGCACTTTGTCACACTAAACTATAAATCACTAAACAAGAAGAATAAACCTCCAACCATTATGGGAGAAATAGGAAGAAATATTAAATATTCCATTAACATTCTCTAATAAAACAATCCCCCTTTCAGAGCATAAAAATAGAAAGTCAGCTGCTTTGAGATTCTTTGACTGGCAGTGCAGAAAGAAATATTCTTATAGTGCTAGTCAGCTGAAATGTATTCATAGGTTACACACAGCAATAAGCACCACAATATGCAGAAGATCTGCTAGCTTCTTGGCTCATATCATTTAGCCTTACCTTTCTCTGCAGCCTGATATATAACTGCTCTTACTTCACCTTTTATTCTGAACATATGCCATATTCTGAACCAAGTAAAGAATAACAAGTACTACAAAGTGCACTAATACTTGGGGAAACCTGATTACTACATAATAACCTAATACAGAATTTTCCTATTAAGTATGCCTGGAAGTCATTCATACCCACGGTTACCCAGTACCTTTAAGAAAACTGTGCTGTATGATTGTTTTCTATAGAACTGCTAGTAAGTATTAACTCAAAACACAGCAAAGATTTGACACACTTTACTGTAGTTTTCATGTTTATTTCTTAGTTGTACTACTTCTTATAATTAACAGTTATGGTTAGAAATTAAATAAATCCTATTTATTCTTGCTGTGGGATTAACTCAGTCAACAAAACATAAATAAAAACATATATAAAATATCTCATGCTTCCAATTCATGCCGACTCAGGGAAGCCAGCATGAACTGGAACTTTTCTCTAGAAGAATAAAGTACTTTATCATAACTGACATCTACAGTATGTGCATGCACGTGTGTGTGCATTTATATGTATATATTTGCCCCCTCCCTGGCTACCCTACTGACACATATTTTTCCAAGGACACGGTCCTTTTCATTCATTTGTTCCCCTAGGGATAAGGGGCAAGTGAGCACTGTTTGGTGTCATCATCAGTGTCCAAACTGGATTTTTTTCTGTGTGCTCTACCATTTCCCCCTGCATACTCACTGACACCTCAGGGGATGGAGATGCGATGGACATTGCTAAGGGGTGTCACTCATTCACTTTCTTGAGTGACATTAAGTCTGCAGATACCCCCTTCGAGGCAAATACCTCCACCAGCCCTCTGATTTACTAAGGATATTAACAGAAGCACACCTTCCTGGACATACACCTCTCATCTCCCTCACCCTCTGAGAGAAGTGGGTGGGCTCAGCCCCTCCATTGTCATGCTGCTCCCAGTGAGCTACTACAGAGATCAGGTCTAGGGTTATCTGGGTGAACGAGCTCTA
Source organism: Protopterus annectens (assembly GCF_019279795.1). Lineage (NCBI taxonomy): Eukaryota > Metazoa > Chordata > Ceratodontiformes > Protopteridae > Protopterus > Protopterus annectens. Next base: position 666,174,789 of record NC_056748.1, read on the forward strand.
CTCCTCTACCCCATAGTGCTGACATATTTGCATGTATTGTTGTTTAAAAAGACAATAAAATGCAGATGGAAATCATCTGCTTTCCCTACCATGGTAGACTTGCACAGCCTTCATTGCCTGAATCAGCTAGTTATGACCTACCTTGCAATAGTGTTAAGGATATATTAAAGAACCTTTGGGTAGCTTTTTCTAGCATTATAACTGTTTTCCTAGGCTGTAATTATTTAGTAGAGGTCATACAACTTTTAGGATGATAAACAACCACTGTTTTAGACAAACTGATAGATAAAGTAGTCATCCCTCTCCATGTAAATTATTCTTTTTAATAAAAGGTAGTAATATTTACAGCTTTGCAAGACATAAATCATATGCATAACTGTCCCAGACAAGACGTTCCTTCTAGTTCTTCTGTCCCTTCCATGAAGATAAAGATGATAGACAGGGACTACAGTACTTAGATCTAGTCTACTGCCCACCAATAAATTAACCTTTAATCTTGAATATAAAAATTTTAAGTCATATGGCAACCAGAGTTAAGGTCTCTTGAGTCTACTAATGGTGCCAAACACATTAAAGGATAAAAATGCACCCAAATATAAATCACTAAATAAGTCATTAAGCGCAGCCTAGTCTTAACAGCAGGAGGAAAATATGCACTGCTGACATGGATATAAGCCTACACTATCCACACCCACAAACAGGCTTCATACTGAACACCCACAGAGTAGAGCAGAGTGTTTTGCCTACCTTCTTAGACTGCATTTTCAGCGCTCTCTTTGACTTTCAGTATTTTTATTTGTACATTTGCCAGCAATAACTGTACTTTAATAAACTCTTACATACACACACACACACACACATACATACAAACACACACACACACACACACACACACACACACACACACACACACACACACACACACACACACACACACACACACATTCTCTCTCTCTCTCTCTCTCTCTCTCTCTCTCGCTGTCTCATATGGCTGTCTACTAAGATGCAAACCCCCCCACACACACCCACACAAAACTGCAGCAGAAGAGTGAATATCAAACATTTCTCTTTTCCTTTAAACTTGTTTTTTTTTTTTTTTTTTTTTGCAGGGAGAGCCCCAGCATTCCTGATATGGTGGCAAGCCCGCCATACCCCAAACGGTATGACCCTGACCCTGAGTAGCATCCTGCCCTCACCAAGAATGATACCACCGTTTAAAGAAAAAATTCTCGATTTCAACAATTGGCTAAGTTTCTGGTGTCATTCAAAGGGTATCCAGTATCTGTCAACCTGGGATGACATGCTCGATAAGCCACGCTGCTTTGCTAGAGATGGCTTGCACCTGTCACCTTTAGGCTTTTGAATACTTTGCCACCCCCATAGTGCCTTTTTTAGGCAAGGCTCAAAAGACAAACCCACCACCTTAAATAGCACAAGTAACAAAAAACTGAGGGCAATGCTACTCAATGCCAGAAGTCTAAACCTCAAAATGCACGCACTCGAGGCACTCCTCAGTATGGAGAAATTGATATATGTGCAGTAATAGAAACCTGGTTTAAGGCTCCAGAGAGCACTCCAGCACTACCAGGCTACAACTCATACCATACATTTTGGCCACAGAACCCAAACCGAAATACAAAAGTTGAGGGCGTATCCATATTCATCAAGGATACCCACACCTCCAGGTTACTGGCACAGCATGATGCTTCAGAAATCATCCACGTTGCAACTAACAGTGGGCTAAACTGCAATTCAAATTGTAGCTTGCTACAGATCATCCACCATGTCCCAGGACCCCCATTCCGCATTTCTGGAAACACTGGGAAACATAAAGGTCCTATCAAACACCCTAATATTGGGTGATTTCAATTACCCAAACATTAACTGGGAGAACTACTCAAGTACTAACTCCCTTGCCCAACTTTTCCTAGAATTTATAAACTCAAACTCCCTGGTTCAACTGGTCAACACTCCCATCTGAGGTGACAACATATTGGACCTGGTCATCACCAACATGGGCGACCGGTGTTCCACACTAGAGGTCAACCCCTCGCTGGTTAGATCTGACCATAAACAAATCACTTTGGATATCCATATTCTGCCCCCACCCCGGACAAGAAAGCCACCATGAAAAACTTTTCAAAAGCAAACTTTACGTTACTTAAGACTGAGGTGGAAGGTTTCAAAGCCCCCATGCTGAAGGATAACACTGTCCAAGCTTCAAAATCCTTTACTAATGCATTCTACGGGCAGCTACAAGAATGCATGAATCGTGCCTTCCCAAGCAAAACCAAGACTCACTCCTCCAAGAAAAGGAAACCAGTCTGGTGGACTCCTTCCATAAATAAGCTATACAATAGAATGAGGAAACTAGTACAGAAAAGAGTAAAATCCCAAGAAGGGAAGACATCCCTGATCAGTATCAGCAAGAAACTACAATCCCTCATAAAATCATCCAAGGCGAGCTTTGAAAGAAAAATTGCCAAGGACTCCAAAGATAACCGCGAGGTATTCTTTAGCTATGTCAAGAATCTAAGTGGCAATGCTGAGATCTGCTCGGAGTTAGTGCAGAATGGCACAAAATACACTGAACCAACTGATATCGCCAACATCCTGGCAGACAGGTTCAGTGCAAACTTCACCCCCCTCACCCCCAAAAGGGCCCATAACCATACCAGAAGAATGTAGAGTCCCTGAAGTCACAGACACTCAGGTTAAAACAGCCCTCTCCAAAGCCAAAAACACAGCATCAATGGGACCGGACGGTGTCCCAGGCTGCGTCCTACACAAGCTCAAAGATGAACTAACCCCTCACATAAACACACTGTTCAAACTCAGCCTCTCCACAGGCTACATACCCATAGAGTGGTGCACAGCAACGGTTATTCCGCTCCACAAAGGTGGAGCTACAACAGACCCCAGGAACTATCACCCTATAAGCCTGACTAGCTTGGTATGCAAGGCTATGGAGTGCATCATCATGGAACTCATTAACAGAGACATTGGGAACCTCCAAACACTGGACCCTACCCAGTTTGGCTTTGTTAAGGGCAGATCATGCCTCCTAAACATGGTGGACTTCTTTGAGACAGTTACCAAGGCTATAGATGAGGGAAAGGTGGTACACACAGCCCACCTAGACCTCGCTAAGGCCTTCAACACCATTCCTCATTCTGGTATTACAGACAAGCTCATCAGCCTGAACATAAACCCCTATGTCACAAGATGGGTTGTCAACTGGCTCATGGACAGAACCCACATGGTGAGAGTTGCGGGAGCTAGGTCCGTCTCTAAACCGGTTACAAGTGGCATTCCCCAGGGCTCAGTCCTAGGACCCCTCCTGTTCGGCATATACTTCTCAGAGGTACAGGCAAGCACAAGAGGACTATGGCTGACCAAGTTCACAGACGACTGCAAACTAGGGGCTATAATTGACTCTCCAGCTGACACAGACATCCTCCAAAAGGGTCACACTGAGACAGATACCTGGTGTCAAACTCATGGCCTCAAGCTAAATGCCAAAAAGTGCATAGTCATCCCCTTTGGAAAAAACAAAGTAGCCACAAACTACCACATAGGTAGTAGTCCCCTAAATATGGAAGACGTAATAAGGGATCTGGGGATCCAAGTAGATAGTAATCTCACCTTTGATAATCACATTGCCAAAGTGGTTACGTGGCCACCTAATCACAAAAGGGTTCGCATCCAGATCAAAAAAGGTCATTGTGCCTCTCTACTCATCACTCATCAGACCCATCATAGAGTACAATGCCCTATTTGGGATGTACCTTACAAGACACCTGCAACAGCTGGAAAGACCACTGAAGTACCTCACCAAGAGGATCAATGGCTTCAAACAGATGCCCTTTGCAGCTCGACTGAAGAAACTCCAGTTGTACTTGGTTGTATACCGCCTACTCAGAGGTGATCTCTGCCTGAAATACAAGGCCATGTCCAACCCAGAATTGATGGATATGCTCCACCTAAAGAAAACCTTATCCCCTTGAGCAAAACGCTCTAGGGATCTAAACCTCACCACAACAATAAATAGGACGTGCTGGAGGGATAGATTCCTGTCCCAGAGACTTCCCATGCTTTAGAACAAGATGCCAGTCTACATTAGGCAGAGCTCCTCGCTAACACTCTTCAAAAGATACCTTGACGAGTGGATGGGAAACAGAAAGTTTACCTCGGGGATCACTGCTGGACAGAGGCACATTGAACTAATCTAAAGGGGTGGTGAAAGCCAACACATTCTAGCTAGGCTTATAAATGCCTTTGGGCAGATAGCATAGTACCCACCTATGAACCTATGAATCTATATATACCAACTTTGATATACCTTGCAGAAGAGGGAATTTTCCAAGAAATGTCAATCTTGGACATAGTATATATGTCATTTTTTTCAGCTATTCAGTCACCATATTATGGGACTCACTAAAGCGGGTCCCAACATTTCAAATGGTTACCCCCCCCCCCCCCCACACATATATTTCCAGGAAAGATTGTAATATTTTCCAGCATTGCAACCTTTCCTGGCTCATGGTAGTAAACTACCACCATGCCAAATTATTAGCTTTTCAGTTACTGTTTCTCTGTATTTAACCTACCAAATAATTATAAACACAAATAGAAATGTGTCACAGAACAGTCTGGCCAATACGAAATGGACATCAGTAGCTTTTCAATTAATTAAGAAAAATGACCAGAAGCAAACTTTTTAAAATTAAGTAAACAAATTACTTATAATAATTAAAGAACAATGAGTTAAGCTGTATGTGAACAATGAAACATACAGAGAGATAAAAATTGCACACGGAATCAGAAAAATAATCCTTTTAAACAGATAGAACACAAGAAAGAAAAAATTATTCGGAACAAAGTATGAAAACAATTACAAAAAACATGTTATAGTATTTGAGGAACCTGATTACTACATTAAGGGCATCTTGGTGAACTCATAACTAGTCTCTTCCTTAGCTAGTTCCTGAATCAAAAGAACTATTAACCAAATTAGTTGAAGTTTCAGAAACCATCAGACAGAAACACAGCTACAGTGACACTCACAAGTTGCCAGCTACAGGGTAGTTCTTATTCTCTTCAGTCTCAACTATTTTGGTTTAAATCTTTTCGTACAAACAATGGATGTAATACAGCATAGTTTCAAATCTGTATACTGATTACGGTGTTTACTTGCTCTTGGTTAGCTATCGCCTTAAAGAATATTCTAATTGCACTTTTACAACTAATTAGCTTTCTAGCCTTGGAGAAGCCTCATATCCTCTAAACACAGGACAGAAAAATATATTTTCATATCCTGCTTATAATTGTTGTAGTCCCCAACAGAAGGCAGTTAGAATCTTCAGTTACAAATGTATATATATGTTTATATTTCATTGCAAAAATTCACATGTTTACATATATTTCCTTCCAACAAGCACATGTTGCAGATACACATTGCACATAAATAAATCACAAGTTCTCATATATTTTCCCGCCATGGAAAAACATATAGTTCATGTAGTTTTAGTTTACTTGCTGCAGGTTTTATAAAATTTAAGTGCAACTCACAATTTTGGCACATTCTAACTTGAAAAAAGTGATATATTTATTCTCAGATATCACATCTTCTCTCCCTTCCTGTCTAGTCCTCAAACAAGTATTCTTGAGACATCCTCAAAAATTAAACTTGGCACAACAAGGTGGTTTACTCTTTCAGCTGTCACAGGCTATAAACATTTAATCTCTAGGGCCAGTCTCTTTAATGTCACCTGGAATTCAAGGTCATCTAGGTATGGAATGGACTGTTCTTTTCCTGCATGCTGCACAGCCACAGTAACTTCCAGGCTGGCTCCAAATTTAGTGGGCTATAATCCAGCTACACACAATGCTTTTATGATGTCATCTTTGGACACACTTACATGCAAAGCTCCATTGGTTTTATGCTCCTTAGTCAGCTGACATCAGCTGACTCCAACTGACATCTTGGAGTATTCAACAGAGTTAATTTCCTAAAGTTTTTTTGACTAAAAAAATAACTAACTGCTGCACAATCCATATCACTGCATATTTAACTTGTGGCTGCAAAGGTAAATACACACCTTTGATGACAAAACTGCATTGGTAGTTAAATAAGTATAATTCAATATCCACACCACAATTCCTAGTTTAATTTCTCCAAATATTTTTGGTTTCTAATACCATGGCAGGAATGGACCCCATTCCTAAGCCAGGGTATAATTAAAGTTCATGAAATTATCATTGTTTCAATCTTTGATATTAGCCAAAAGCACTCTTTGCAACACCAGCAATATATCTAGAACTGACTCCTGCAAGTCATATGGCGTTACATGTATTAGTAGCATATCTAAATACATCTGTTTTATTAGACTCATAGCTCCTACTACTATTGGAACTGTCTGGGTATCTTTCTTCCACACTGCTCTCATTTCTGCCTGCAAATCGTAATATTTTATAACTGTGTCTCTTTGCACGTGAGATACTGTAATCGCTATGTGTAGCAATTTCAGTGATAAATGCTACTTTTTTCTTTTTCTTTTTCATGTGGAGTACTATATCTGGTGTTCTTACATCTATTTTTTGAATTGTTGTTAATGGGTGATCCCACGTGATGTACACTTCATCATTGTCTATAAAGCTTTGCAGTTCATTTTTCCAATGCTTCTCACCTACTTCTGTATTGCAGGGTTTGCACAATCCTCAGTGCAACAATCTTGCTACATTATTGCATACAACATACAACAAACTGCATACAGCATAGAAACTTTATAAGCATTTTATCTGTGCTGCTTATTATTTTCCTGAATGTCTTCTAATGTAATCTAATGCATATTTTATGGTTTGCCTGTTTTTGTCTTGCCTCCACAGTAGTATGTTTTATTTAATATTGTTTTAATATTGCACTCCTTACTACCTGTCTTTCTCTCTCCTATATTTTAGCTCTGAGTTCTACTTCTACTCTGACTACCTGCTACTGCCCTGCCAGTTCTTCCCTGGTTTTCCCTGTTTCTGCAAAGTAGCTCTCCTACCAGCTCCCGCTGAATCTCACCCAGGAACACAGCTATTTGTGAAGCATACCCAGGAACTTTGTACTCAAAGAATGTCTGCTAGACTTAACTGAAGACTTTACTCTTATTTGCTAGGTAACAAAGTATGTCTGCTTGACTTAACTCTTACTTGCTAGGTAACAGAGTCTCCTGAGTCTGATACGACAGCAGCCTACCCCCCCTCCAAAGGTCCCTGTATCCCCCTCCTAGCCTATCTGCCTTTTTTTTTGTAACCTGCCTGCCCTACTTTTTTCACTGGTTCCTCTCCCCTAGCTCTTATTTCTCCTTAACCTGGGGTAACTCAGCTGTGGCTGACTCCTTACTCTCAGGCCTCCTACCATTTAGCTGAGCTCTCCCCCAGCTGACTTACTTTATCCTCTCTCTTTCCCTTTATACCTACTGGCTACCCCTTTCTGTTCTTAACCTTAGCCATTTCTGCTTTGGGATACCTTACATAGCTCATCTGTCCTTAGGGTCTTCATCTCTTTCTACCCTCTAAACATTCTTTATTTTCCTCAGTTAAACCCTTCCTCCCACTATACTTTTCTCCTACACACTTTTTGTCTCTGCTACCCTCTCTGCTTATCCAAATTACACTAGGGCTCTCTGCTCTACCTCTTGCCTATCTATCTCCTTTCTACACTTATTCTGCGCTATATTGCGAAACCTGCCTGCTTTGTCTACTATTGTACTCTCCTCTTCATACCTACTTCTACTTACTTTTTTACCTATCTTCCTGATTGTTTCCTCTCCTCCTCTCCTCTGTGGTTTCTACCCGCTCCCTTCGCCCTACGGGCTCACTCCGCTCCCCTCCCTACCCCCAATTCCCACCCACCCCAGGGGTCCTAACCTTATATCTCCCTAGACACACCCCCTATCCCAACCTTCCTATCCTGCTCTTTCCCACTCTAACTTCCACCCACTACCACATACTCCCACCTTATTTCCTCTAATTTCCTCTTACCCCTCCCACTACAACTAACCCTCAAATTTTACATCTTTCTCTATCTTACTCCTACCCCCTCTTTCTTATCCTTTATCTGTTTACTCTATTTTTGACATAAGTCTAGGATACTACCTTCTACTTCATCTCTCTTACTTCCTCTCTTCCATCTCTCACATATTTTACTCTTCTCACCATGGCTCCCTACATGCCAACCCAGATTTTACTCTTAATCCTACTTTTTTCCACCCTATGTTCAGTTTACCTCCTATCCTACTATGAGGAATCACTTTACGACCAATCTTTCTATACACACAAACACACTACAACATTGTTCTCTCCACCTAATTCATATCCATATACTCCTTCTACCCCCAACTTCCAACTACCTAAATTCCATAGACTTAAACACCTCAACTATGTCTTGCCTACAGATAACAAATCTAAAACACTTTCCCTTCTAGTATGTAAGCTCACGTTCAAACCTAGAAATCCTACCCTTCAAGATGGGGACATCCACCCCAACCCTGGACCTACTTTCCCTTCTCCCCTAGTGTCAATACACAAACTCGATAACACCTTCCTAATAGGACATCTTAATACCCAAAACATAAACAACAAAATACCCCACCTGCATGCCCTCCTTCATACACATTCATTTGATATTCTCTGCCTCACAGAGACATGGCTAAAACCAACCACCAAAGACACTGAGATTATTCCCCAAGGCTACAATATAGTTAGACTCGACCGTCCCAACCGCGAAGGTGGTGGAGTTGCAATTCTTTTTAAAAATCATCTGAATATCACTACCCTTCCTGCCTCTCCATCCCAAGATAGCAAGTTAGAAGCAATCATTACAAAACTCCAGTTAAATTCCAAAAAATCCCTTTATATTATCTGTATGTACCTCCCACCTGGTGACAATATACCAATCCTGGAAAATTATCTTAGTTGGATATCTACTACATATCCCCAAGAAACTATTATACTAGGTGACCTGAACATAGACTGGAATAACATTAATACTGAAAATCCTTCTTCTCATATCAACCTACACGGCTTTATCCAAACCATCACCTCTACTACTAGGCTGAACAAACATAGTAATAGAGAAAGCATTTTAGACTGGATACTTATAAATAGAATTAAAGATAACTACAAAGCAGGAACCTTGCCAGATGATATCAATGACCACTCCTTAACATTCATAATAAGGGAAAAAGCCGATTGTGTAAACCCACCCACTACAAGAAAAATACGCACCATCAAACATTTTAATCCCGATCTATTTCAGGCTGAACTTAGTGCATGCAACTGGAATCCCTTAAAAACACTTCCTCTTGAAAATGCAGTATTATACTTCAACAAAATCTTTTTATCCATTCTTGACTTACATGCTCCTGAACGCATAATTAGAATGAAATCTAATACTGCCCCTTGGCTCTCCCATGAAACCAAAAAACGTATTCTCACCAGAAATAAAGTCTGGGCCTCATGGAGATCCCATAGAAATAACCTAGATCTTCTACACTTCCGCCAGCTCAGAAATCTAACTAAAAAGGCAATAATATCTGACAAAAAGAAATTCTACTATGAACTACAACAAACCCATGTCAATCATTCTAAACTTTTCTGGTCTTCTGTCAATAGACTTCTCTCCCCAGGTACTTCCAAAACACCTTCCCCTATTAATGCTGACCCTGATACCCCTCAGCAAACTGCAGATGCTTTCAACTCTTTCTTCACTGAAACTATCCAAGCTCTAGCTAAACAACTAAATGCCAACAACTTAAACCCACCAAGTAACCTAACAAACTCTACCTTTAAATTCTCTCTACAACCTGTCTCCACATCTTACATATACAGACTCCTGCACAAACTAAAACCCTGTACCCCCTCTGCTGATAAGCTCCCCTCACTCTTTCTACAAAAGGCTGCTAAGGTTATCGCATATCCTATATCTATCCTCATAAATAGGACAATCAAAGAAGGAAACATCCCAGATATCTGGAAAGTCTCTCATATTATCCCACTTCATAAAGGTGGAAACTCCTTAGAATACTCTAACTATAGACCTATTGCTCTCCTCTCACCTTTAGCCAAGATTATGGAGAAATGTATCCACCATCAACTTGTACAACATCTCTCTCTTCACAACATAATAGCAAACTCTCAACATGGTTTTAGACCACATCATGGTACTACTACTGCCCTGCTTTCCTTTGTAGACACTATTAATCAAAACCGTAATAACAACCTACTCTCTTCTGCCCTCTTCATTGACCTCTCCAAAGCATTCGATATGGTCAACCACTCTTTATTAATTAATACTCTTGAATCCCTGTCTTTTGATATCCCAGCCATTAAATGGTTTAATTCCTATCTCACAAATAGAAAACAAGCTGTTCTTTGGGACAACCATATTTCTTCACTTTTGCCTGTTTCTATCGGAGTTCCACAAGGCTCGATTCTTGGCCCACTTCTCTTTTCTCTCTTCATTAATGATCTTCATACTATAATCCCTCAAGCAACCTGCATTCAACATGCTGATGATTCTATGCTCATCTGCTCTGCATCCTCCACCCCAGAGCTTATCTCTCTTACCCAAAAAGTCTTTAATACCATAGAAACATGGTTCTCCAGTCGATTCCTCCTATTAAATGCTAAAAAAACTAAACTGCTCCTTTTCACACCCACTTCTAGGACATCCCCCTTAAACTTCTCCATCTCCTCCAACAGTGCCACTGTCATTTCACCTGACTCTACCACTAAATTGTTAGGTATTACCATTGATAATAATCTCTCTTTCAACCAACACATAAACAACTCCATAAAACAAGTCAACAGAAAAATAGGATCCTTATATCGAATCAGACCATTCCTTACTCCATCTACCAGAACTAGGATTGCTCACTCCCATCTTATTTCTACTCTTCTTTATGCCTCACCTATCTTCACCAACCTCAAGAAAAACAACCTAAACAAACTAACAACCTGCTACAATAACATTGCCCGCTTCGCTACAGGTAACACCTACAGAACTCATCACTGTGTTAACTTGAAGCAACTAGGCTGGCTAGAGTATCAGAACTATCTTGCAATCCACCAACTTACCATTGCCCACAAAATACTGTACCAACCAAACAACACCCCTATACTCTCTCAACTCATAATCCCCTATAATAATCTCAACTCTCTCCGCTCATCTAGTAAGCTATTGACTAGTTCCATAAAATCAAGCAACACTGCTGGTGACTCCCTTTTTACCAATTCTGTAGGTTCAAAATGGAATTCGTTACCTAGCAACATAACAAAGATTACATCACTGCCTCTCTTCAAACAAAATATTAAACTCCACTTCCAAAATCACTGGCTCTGCTCCTGTAGCAAACCTGATTAACCTGATTCCCAATACTTCAACTTCACTTATAACTACCTCTTCTCTGCCTTTACTTCTCCACTTGGCATTCTTCCCTTCCTCCCACACTGTCTTCTAATTCGCTTCCTTGCCTATTACTGTCCTAACTAGGGTTGCCACCTTTTCAAATGCCCAAAGTGGGACATTTTTGGTACAAACTTCAGATTTTGCAGGGCAAAATATACCCATGGCCAGTACAAATGACAGAACTTCACTTTTTTGCCTAAATAAAAGTTTATTCTTGTAGCATTTTAGTTGCTTATTCTGTTTCTTATAACATTAGGTGTTTCAGATACAGAATAACTGTTTTATACAACTATTACATAAAATATAGGAAATAAATTTGTCCTAAAACCTCAGGACATTTGCCATTTTTACAATTTTTTTGCAGGACACAACTGCCCTAAGAGGGACTGTCCCTCGCAAAGTGGGACAGGTGGTAAGCCTAGTCCTAACTTCATACATTTTCATAATCTAATTCCCTTTTATTTTTTTTTTCCCCTTATTCTTTACACTCTTTTTCTTTACCTACTTTCCCTGTATCCATATCTTACTTGTATCTCTGTATTCTCTGTATAAAATTTAATATCTTTTTTCCCTAGACTGTAACTGTGAGGGGAAGTAATTAATTCATGCACCTTTAATTTTAAGACATATAGCTTCTTATTTTCTTGTAACTATGTATGATAGAAATTAACACTTGTAGTAACAATCTTAAATTGTTCAGTTTGTTATTATTGTTTTCATTAACATGCATACTAATATTATTTTTTTGTCTCTATGTACTTATTTTTGTGGAGCTTTTCTCCCCGGGCCTCTACTGAAAATGGAATTTTCTCCAGCTAGACTAGCCCGGTCAACAAATGTAAAATAAATAAAATAAAATAAAATAAATAAAAAATAAATTATTGATGCTTTTAGTGTAGCAGACCTTTACAATGAGTGTATCGCATCCAACAACAAGATGTGTGACTGTTTCTAATTCTTTTTTACAAAACCTACATTTGCCTGTTTCTCCCACATGTTCGATGGATTTTGTAAACAAACATGTACATAGTCTACCGTCCTGAGCTGCCATTATTATTTTTTCATCTTTTGGTTTCAACTCACTTTTCTTTAACCATTCCTGCATCAAATCCTGATCAATATGAGGTAGATCCAGGAGATCTCTATACTTGCCACTTTTCCTCATTTCTTTCTTTCTTTCTTTCTCATCTGATCCTTCTCCTTATATTCTTTGTTTTGTTCTTAAAAAAAAAAATCACATATAACAATCACAAGGCCATCATTGCTGTTGTTACGTATGGGATTGGTTTAATTGTTTTATTTGTCTGAAGAAGTGCCTTATGTGACATGAAATCTCTTACCCTTTATAATAAATGTTTTATTTACTTTTTATCGGATCATGTTAGATTGTCTTTCTCTTATCCTTTTTTGTTTCCAATATTAGTTTTAGGCTTCTGTGGTATTTCTTACTGACTTGTATTCACATCTATTCATGCTTTATTGCCACTCCTTCATCAGTTCACAAATATTTATACACTCCTTCCTGTTCAAGTTCCTTTATAACACATTCCTTTCCTAGACTGATATTTTGTGGCAAGCAACTTTCCTGTTTTAAATGTTGCTTTTGCACATTTATTAAGACAAAATATCATTCTTATATCATCTGAGAAAGTTTTAATCACTTTCCTTTGTGCTTTCAACTCCTCACCTGATTGATGAAGGATACAGTTTTAAGTCATTTACAAAAAAAAAAAAAGATGAGAAATTTGTAAACAAGTTTGTTTTCTTGAAGTCAAATTGTAACCAAGACCTAATATGTTAAGTAAACAGCTTAACACATTAAGGATAAAACAAAACAACAGTGGTGACAAATAATCACCATGGAATATCCCCACTTGAATTTTTATCCCTGGGATAATAATTATTACCTCTTCTATATTCTTCTAACATTGAGACTTCTTGCCTTACTTGCTTGATATTTATCTATGTTTGATGTATAGCATTTTATTTCTTACCCTAATTTCCCTTATTGTTCTGTATTTTTGTGGTAAGACTTTATCTCTTATTAATTTAGCTACACAGTAATGCATCATATTTACTTCTGTTATATCACATGAATTGCCATTAATAGTCTTGATTACTTTGTTTATCTGTTTTATCGGACTTCTAACGTTTGGGTCTTATTTACTTTCTGTAATCTATTTCTTTCACTGATCTTAATAATTCTATCCATCTCTATTAAATCAAACAACTCTTTCCTTGGATAATTTTCTTCTAAACTGAGGGCATATTCTTTGCTTTTTGTTTCCTGTGGGAATTCTACATAAAGTTCCATAACATCTGTCTGTGACATATACTCTTCAGCTGCATCCTTTGTCATCTGTTGCTCCTTCATATGGGAACACATTGGCCCATTACTCCACAACATTGCCTGCATCAGAGTTGCCATTCTGTTTCCTGCTGTATCTCTTGCTGTGCAACTCCAATTGAACTTTTGTAATGGTTTGCTACTGAAGGCTCCAGACCATCATCATGTGGCAAGTGATCATATGCTTCCCATTCCATCTGTTTCTCCTTAATTTTGGGACTCATTGTTAAATCATGCTTTACATTACCTGAGCTGGACTTTCTACACCACGCCCTTTATTCACAGGTAATCCATAACTTCAGTTTCTGTTTCTTTAACTTCTCCATTACTAATTATCTGTTCCACTTTCCCTCTCTGTTTTCTTAATTTTTTTGTGTTATGAAAATTTTCCATATCTCTGTACCTTTGCCTGTATTTCTGTTCAGATATCTTTAGTGCTGTTTTTTTGTTTTGATTAAGTTTTGTTTTCTCATTTGCATAAATATTATACCAGACCAAATCTATTTTTCTTTCCCATATCCATATTTCTTTTTTGTTTTAATTAAGTTTTGCTTTCTCATTTGCAAAAATATTATACCAGACCAAATCTATTTTTCTTTCCCATATCCATATTATTTTCAGATATCTCCTGCTCCACCTTTTTCTCCTTAATTTGGGGACTCATTGTTCCATCATGCTGTGGTACAACCCAGGGGTATAGCTAGAATTTTCAAATTTGTGCTCACAGCTCTCAAACTGCTACCCCCCCCCAGCCAAGCTACAGCCATTCTCGTAATTCACGGTTCGCTCTTTTAGTGTCGATGAAGAGGCATTCGCTGTAATACCTCTTCAGTAATATAATATAGATTCACTCAAACTCTCAAACTCGGTTCCTTGAATTGAAAATGAACCTGAAAGTCAGTTCTTTGAAAAAGGCAGTATGGTAGTTGGGGTAGAGGATTCATGCTTTTGTTTTCTGTAACTAAGGTACAGGTTTTGAGCTTGAATAAATTACTAACCACCTGCTACCCCTAACTAGGGTGTTTCATTCACACACACCCCTACCTACATCTTAGTGCAAGAAATATAGACAAAGCCTAAAATAAACAGGGACAGATATTAAATAATGCTCTCGTGAACTTAGAAAGTTGCTAGAATAACAAGATTTGTACTAGTATGAGAAAGTTGCTAGAATAACAGGATTTGTGCTAGTATGAATTTTTCTAAAGGACATGAAGTCTGAAACTCAAATGTCTGTCATTATTTAGCAACTTCAGCCTTCAATGATTTTCTAGAAAATCACAAAATTTATGAGGAACAGACAAAAAATATGGGGCAAAAATCTGGACATTCTGCAAAATTTGGACAGTTGAGAGGTATGCTACCTACCTACCTCACACACACACACACACACACACACACACACACACACACACACACACACACACACACACTAATACCTCTCAACCTCTTAGAGCAACAAACCCATAAATAAAACTGAGGCAAAGGCCCAAAAATAAGGACATTTTTTTAAATATTGCTCTTATAAACTTAGAAAGATAATAAAATAGTATTGGGTTTTGCATTAGTACGAATTTTCTGAAAGGTATGAAATCTGAAACTCAAATTTCTGCCATTATTTTCTAACTTCAGTCTTTAATGATTTGCCACTAATTTGCCAGAAAACTGCAATTTTATGAAAAACGGACCAAAAATGTGATGCAAAAATTTAAAATTGCCAGACAATACAGCTGGGAACCTGTCAAAGAAGGGACACCATTTTAATATGAGCACTGTTAACTTGAGCAGATGACAAAATTAGAGAATCTACATGCATTTTTGAAAAACAAGTAATGTAAAACTCTGATCATTGCAGTTATTTATAATTGTAAACCCTCCACGTTTTCTTCCAAAATTGCTATTTTGTGGAGGGATTATTAGGGGGAGAGCAACATTTTGAGCCAAAATTGGGGACAGTTGAGAAGTTTGGATATTTCTAATTCTATAAAGCGATTTATTTGCACATACCTCTCATCCTCTTAATGCAGGAAATCTGGACAAGGCCAAATATATTGGGGGAACATACAAACAGTACTAAAAATTGATCTTGTATAAACTTGACAGATAGAATAACAGGTGTTGCTTTAGCATGCATTTTTCTGAAGATTATGACGTCTGAAACTTAACGTCGGTCATTATTTAGTGACTTCATTCCAAAATGATTTGCCAGAAAAGTTTAATTTTGCATTTTACAGCACGAACACCAATAAATATCTGCTAAACAAAGCAATGCAGCCTCACAATGAAACTAGACTTAGCATTAAAACTTCACTGCCCTTGAAACTCACATTCATTGAAACAGCATTGAAACCTACATTCAAAGAAAATACATTTTGCCAGTGGCAGATAAAGATTAACTTTGGGCTGTTTTCAAATCATAGGCCCCTTGCACATGAGACATACACGTGCTCTTTGATACACCTTCCTGCTTGTATTAAATTATATTCCTTGTACAATACAGTATAGTTGTTAGAGAGCATTTTAAATGTATTGTTTTGAACATTTTTCCAGTAAACAATGAAATATAATGCATGCACCAATAATGACAAAACAGCCCAATTCAAAACATTTCCATCATAAAAGTCTACTCAAACTTCTACAGTCCAGATATGCATAATCTCTGAGCTAGTAAAAGCCATCTACATAATTTCACATTAAAGAAATCTGTAAGTAATGAAGAGGCTGCTGCTAGCAAACAACTTTATATTTCATGGTTTCATCTACGAATAAAGTGCCTTTTGCCCTTGAGGAATAAATTGCCTATGATGCATTAAAATAAATGATACGCTAGTAATATTGCAATAGGGAATGGATGGCAAACTAACAGGTTTATAGTTACTACTAGATATCTTCGCCAAAAAGGACTACAGCATCCACCCCCTTTTTCAACACAGTACAGTATCAGCAATGCATCTGCCTACTGTAGGAGAAAAACCCACAGCCTTCTGCATCAAAAGCAAGTACACTACCTGTTGTGCTATTAACAGTACAAGCAGACCAAGCATAAGCAGCACTAAACTTTAGTTCCCCTGCAGCTCTCAGCTCCTTGTAAAATGTACTCGACACTCAGCTGTATCTCTGAACTATGCAGCACAAGAAATCTGGAAAAAGCCAACTTTTATTGGGGGAGGAGACAAAAGCCCAAAAACCAGGGACACATTTTAAACATTGCTTGTATAATTTTGGAAAGTTGCTAGAATAAAATGCTGTGTTACAACCATGCATGTTTTAAACCCAGAACCATATGCACTACAGTCAGTGCAACATACCACTATGTTAAAACAGCAGTTTGAAAAATAGGAAGACTGAAACTTAATGGCTATCATTTAGATAGCTCTCAACCTCTTAGCACAAAAAACCTGGACAAACAAAGCCAATAATGAGGGAATACAAATTCAGTTCTCACTTCACACCTTAGCAGAAAAAACTTGGACAAACAACAAAAACAATAATGGGGGAAATACAACTTCAGTTCTCACTTCTCACCATAGCTCACAACTGTTAGAAAAACAAATCTGAACAAAGTTCAGAAATGGTGGTGGGGGGCATTTTCACACACACACACACACACACACACACACACACACACACACACACACACACACACACACACGCACACACACACACACACACACACACACACACACACACACACACACACACACACATACACACACACACAGACACACACACACACACACACACACACACACACACACACACACACACACACACACACACACACACACCACGCGCGGTTCTCCCACACACACACACTTCTCCCTAATTGCTTTTTTTGTGCTGTAAACTGTTGTTTTTTCATCTTTCCATTGACTAAAATTAAAGAAAATTATCTCAGATACTCATAGTCATTTGTGCACCAAGTTCTGTTGTTATAACCATTTTTGGGGCTACAGTTTAGAAACATATCCTTGGTGTCTATAATTCCCCTTGTTACATCCACTGCTCATTAGTGTAGGGAGAGATTTTTGAGAGGTACAGTATGAACATTCCAACACATACAGAGACACACAGACACAGACTCACACTCTCCATATAACAAACCACCTCACCCAGTCACAGACACACTCCCTCTCACACACACACATACACACACACACATGATTCACACACACACACACACACACACACACACACACACACACACACACACACACACACACATACACACACACACACACCCCTTACCTGATAATCCGTTCACCCAAACACACACACCCTTACCTGATAATCTGTTCACCCGAACACACACACCCTTACCTGATAATCCGTTCACCCGAACACACACACACACACCCTTACCTGATAATCCGTTCACCCGAACACACACACACACACACCCTTACCTGATAATCCGTTCACCCGAACACACACACACACACACACACACACACACACCCTTACCTGATAATCCGTTCACCCGAACACACACACACACACCCTTACCTGATAATCCGTTCACCTGATTGCCTTCACGATCACCATCCATTTGCGATTGCCTTGCCAACAATGATTATGCAGCTGCCTCCACCATCATTCAAGCTATGCATATTTCCCACTCGCAGCCAGCCAGCCAGTAGCCCTGAAATGTAACTTAAAGGAACCAACACTGTTTAAATTTTTTTTAATTAAAAAAGCTACCCCCTCTTCTAAAGAAGTTGTACTGAAATCAGTACAGTGCGCATTCCTCCCGACGTCCCTGGTATAACCTGTGTTAGACTTTCTAAACTAAATCCTTCACTTTGCAGGTATTCCATAACTTCAGTTTCTATTTGTTTAACTTCTGCCTTACTAATCCTCTGTTCTTTGATCCCTTTTGTGTTCCTATTTTTGTCTGGTGAAATTTTCCATAACTGGGTGCCTTTGTTTGTATTTCTCTTCAAATACTGCTTTTTTGTGATGATTAGTTTGGTGTTCTCCTTTGCATAAATATTACACCATATCAGATTTTTTTTTTCTTTCCCATGTCCATGTTTCTTTCTTCTACCTTTCAAAAATATCTGGGTTGCATTCTTTATATTTTTGCACTTCCTCTATCACTTTATTTTCCAAAAGGGCCAAAGTTTATTTGTCTATGTAATGCTTTTCATGGAGCTGTTGTATTAATGAATGCAAATTTGCAGTTTAGCTTTTGATAATTTTTCTTGTACAAGTATTTTTCTTTCCTCTAATTTCTCACTTCATCTTTCTGAATATCTTCCATCTGGAAATTCTGGGCTTCTTGCATAATAGGAATAGTACATAATTTCTTCTTTATCCCCAATAGTCCACTCTGTCATCTTTATTGCTCTTTATTTGGCCTTCCAGTTTTTGTGTTTTTTTTTTGTGAACTACTACTTCCTTATAGAACAGTGGGCATCCTGCCCTGTGCCTGGCCTTACACCATTGTAGGAATGTTTCCAGGTCTTGAGGATTCTACACTGTCATTGTTTTAGTCCTGGCACCAGTGCACATACCAAGGTTGGGCACATTTCTGTCATGGTACTTGAGAACCCAGCTATCTTTTTTATTTTTTATCCCAGTTCTCTCCATGATATATGCTATATAAGATGCAGTCTGTATATTAGTGTCATCTTGGTGTGATTTTGTGAAAACAGGGTCCACCACATGAAGGTACTCAGGAAGACTTGAGGATGACTTCAGTTTCAACAATACTACTCTCTTTTTCTTGCTGATTTTATCACCTCTCCATTTAGACCACTGGAGAGGGTCACCAGTGTAAAGAACGTTATGGAGGACACAGACTGTAGTACTTGGGTCTACCAACTACCCACCACTAAATTAATTTTTAATCTAATAATCTAAAACATTTAAATATTATGGCCTCCAGAGTATGGACTCTTGCGTCACACCACTGATGTCAAACAAATTACAGGATAACAAAAGTACATGAATATGAATCACTAGGTACTTTACTAAGTGAAGCCTGGCCATAAGACCATGCAAAATGCAGGAAATATGCACTATTTCCACATTAAGGGGAAAGTGATATTTTGACTCCATTTTGCATCTGGTAAATGAGAAAGTACATTTATTCTATTATGCTTAAAGTTGCCTAGCTATTTAAATCAATTTTGAATGGTTCTTGTCATTTTCTGCATTTTTGCTATGTTTTCTCTGAATCAGCTATGAATCGAGGGCATTTTACTCTGTGCAATGTTTTTTAAGTGGTTTATTTGCTGTTAGCATACTCAGTGTTTCTGCCTTTCTTTGTTGTGCTTTTAGTTACTTTTCAAGCTAAAAGTAAATAACCAGATCTGACGAGGTATATGAGTCATTTAGAGCTTGGTTAGTCCTAGAGGCAGCATAATGATTGCTACAGTTCTGGGAAGATAAACCCTATTGGTTAGCACTTTAGCTGTTTTTCATTGTTTCTTACATTTTCCTTGTTTAATTTATATTGCATGAATAGTCAGCTATTGTTGTCTTTTTCTAAGACTACAGGAAACTGAGCTCATGTGCACAAGCTAAAAATCAAAATAGTCTTTTGACTCCATTTTGCATCCAGTGAACAAGAAAGTACATTTATTCTACTGCACTTAAAGTCATCGAACTATTCAAATCAGTTGTGAATGGTTATTGTCATTATTTCTGCATTGTACTGTGTTTTCTTTGAATCTGGAAGTTGCAGCTATTAACTGAAGGCATATAACTTTTTTAATACTTTTCAAGTGGGTTCCATGCCGTGCCTTGATATTTGAGTTAGTTTTGAGTTACAGATATTACATGAATTGGTTTTACATTTGCACTGCTTTTCAAGTGGTTTCTCTGCTTTTAAGTGCCTTAGTGTTGCTGTATTTATTTGTTGTGTTTTTACTTAGTTTTGACCAGATGTGTGAGTCATCTGCAGCTTGTAGTGGTTAGTCTAAATGGTAGTGGGGTGACTGTTGCTACTGTGGGAAGATAAACACTATTTCTTAAAAGTTTAGCTGGTTTTCATTGGCTTTTTCATTTTCCTAGTTTAATTTGTATTGCTCAGATCTATGCTTATAGCAGTGGGTCTACAATGCCATTCCACAGATGCAGGCACTTTAGTTGCAAATGTACCTAATTTAACCCAACTCACCAAAATCTGATCAATAATTAGACTACTGCTACATACAGATGCAGCAAATTGTGTGTCTGCAAAATATGCAGAGCTGTGGTCCTAGTAACTCAGAAGTAGCTTTCAGCAGTATCTAGTCATTAAACATTGTTCAATGTATTCCAAAATTGTTACAAATAGCTCAACACTACTGTTATGCAAGTTTCCTGAACTGTGCCATCAAAAGTTTCACATATACCCAAGTTACACATTTACTTAAATAGGCATACATACATAAAGGTGTCATCCGCCTCTTAACTGATAACTATCTCTTTACACAGTAAATCTCTTTCTTATTTAGATTCTGCAACTGTCTGTAAATCTATCACTGTTTACTTCACACTGGACAATATTGAAGATCAGCCTACTTGTTTCCCCTGTTTTACCAAACTCTACAGCAGTGTAGCAATTGCCTTATGCTTAGAGACAATAAACTGCTACTAAACACAAATAACTCTATGAGTAATACAATATATTTAAGAGATATGGAGGCCTTATTCTCACATACACACACACAAAAAATGACAGTCTGTGAGCATTGCACTAACACATCTTACCCACACCACCAACAAAGGTAACCACCATGAAAAACTTCTCCAAAGCTGACTTTGAGCTCCTAAAAACAGAGGTGGCTAACGTCATAGCACCCATGCAAATAGAAAATATGTGTATGACCGTGAATCATACACCAATGCACTGTACGAACAAGTATATAAATGCATGGAACTAGCCATACCCAACAGAACCAAGACACTCTTCTCCAAAAAAAGGCAGCCAATCTGGTGGTCCCCTGCCATTAACAAATTCTACCATAGAAGGAAAAAACTGTTGCAGAAAAAGGTGAAGTCCCAAGACTGGAAAAACTCCCTTATTCGCCGCAACAAAAAGTTGAGATCCCTCATCAAAACCTCTAAAGCTAGCTATGAAGGCAGAATTCCGGCAGACACTAAAAACAACCACAAAGCCTTCTACAGTTATATCAAGAATCTCCACAGCAATACCCAGATTTGCTCTGAATTACTGCACAATGGTACCGCCTATACTGAGGCAACAGATATTGCCAACATACTGACTGACAGATTCAGTACCAACTTTACCCCTCTCTCTCCCACTAAAGGACCAATCACAATACTGGAAGAATGCCAGGCACCCGGCATTACTGCAGCACAGGTTAAAGCTGCATTGTCCAAGGCCAAGAATACAGCTTCCATGGGACTTGACAATATCCCTGGCTGTGTTCTACATAAACTACAAAGTGAACTGGCACCACACCTGTGTGGCCCGCTCAATCACAGCCTCACTTCAGGCTTTGTCGCTATATAATGGCACACTGCTACAGCCATCCCTCTCCATAAAGGGGGAGCGACTACAGACCCTGGAAATTATCGCCCCATTAGCCTGACGAGTCTGATATTTAAGGCTATGGAGCACATCATCATCATCATCATGGACCTAATTAACAAGGATATAGGGAATATCCAAACTCTGGATTCCACACAATTTGGTTTTGTGAAGGGTAGCTCACCCCTGCTCACCCTGGTTGACTTCTTTGAGTCAGTCACCAGAGCTGTGAATGAGGGCAAGGCAGTTCATACAACCTACCTTGATCTGGCCAAGACCTTTGATAACATTCATCACTCAGGAATTATTGATATTCTCACCAAATTAGGCATTAACCTCTATATATCACTAGGTAGGTTGCAAATTGGCTCACAGAGAGAACCCACAGTGTGAAGGTAGCAGACTCCAAGTCAGACTGCCAACCGATCATTTGTGGAGTCCCACAGGTATTGGTCCTGGGTCCTCTCCTGTTTGGCATCTACTTCTCAGAAGTCCAGGCCAACATGGAGGGACTCTGGCTGACCAGGTTCACCAACGATTGCAAGCTGGGAGCCATTATTAAGTCCCCAAGTGATGTAGACATCCTACAGAAAGGCTTCACTGAGACCAATGACTGGTGTCGAAACCATGGCATTAAGCTTAAAGTCAAAAAATGCATCGTCATTTCCTTTGGGAAAAACTTAGTTCCTACTAATTACCACATTGATGGTGTTATAAGAGATCTGGGGACACAGATTGACAGCAACCTCTCTTTTGACCACCACATTGCCACTGTGGTCAGAAAGTCCTTCTATGTGGCACATTTACATTGCCAAGGGTTTTGCATCCAGGAAAAAAGAGGTCATCATCTCTCTCTACTCTTTCCTCAGACCAGTCATCGAGTATAATTCCCCATTTGGCATGTACCTCACTAAACACCTGAAACAGCTGGAAAGGCCACAAAAGTACCTCATGAAGAGGATCCTAGGCCTTAAACACATATTCTACATGGACAGACTCAATAAAAAAACAGCTTTTCACTGTCTCATATCATCTGTTAAGAGGCAATCTCTGCTTGACTTACAAAGCCATGTCTGACCCAGCCATGTTAGAAATGTTACACCTAAAGAAATCCCAATTCCTCTGCACCACATGCTCTGGTGACCTCAATCTCATTACCACAATTGATAGAACATGCTGGAGGGACAGGTTCATAACCCAGAGACTGCCCATGCTCTGGAATAGACTTCCCATACATGTCAAGCACAGCACCTCACTGGCCCTTTTCAAGAGAAATCTTGATGAGTGGATGGGAAATAGAAAGTTCACCCCAGGGATCACTCCAGTGGCTCTGCTTGATAGAGGCACTGGGAACCAATGGCGACATGATGCCAGGGCACTTCTATGGGCTAAAGGCTCCAGGGCCATTGGCCTAGTACTCACTTTTGAACCTATGAACACCATGTGTTTTGCATCCAATCTTGACACATAATGTAATGTCATATGCTAACACTATAAAGAAATCTTTACCCAAGCCTTGTAGACCAATAAGGATTAACTTTCAGCAAAAATTAAAATCAACCATCACAGCACATAATCTCTTATCTTCAACAAAAAGTTAGCACAAGACAGAGGGTCTCAATTCCAGTACACTAGACTACTCCAAAAAGAAAAATGTTTTAATGATTGGTGACTTCATAGTGAGACACAGATTCCCCACTAACTAGGCTAGACAGGGTGATAGTGAGTTGTCTTTTAGGTGCCAGGATCTCAGACAGCTCAATGGTTCTTTGGACCTGTGCTCCAGACAAATATAACAATGACATGGTAGTTGTGCATGCAAGATGAATGATCTGGGGTGAAAAACCAGGAGGGAGATACAGAGAGACATGTCTGAGCTCTCTATGCATGTCACAAATTCAAGCAAGACCCCGATACTGAGCTGAATCCTCCCTTCTCCACGAATGATGCCTATGTACAAAAAAACATGATTTGCTTCAACAACTGGCTAAAAGATTGGTGTCATTCTTCGTGGGATCCAGTAGATGACTACATGGAACGAGATGCCTAATAATCCTACTTGCTTTGCAAAGGATGGTCTGCACCTCTCATTCAAAGGCTTCCACATATGGCCTGAAGCCTTTGCCGCCCCCATAGTGCCTTTTTTATGCAAAGGTCAGTTAATGAATAATCCAATGTAGCAAAAGTATCAATATCAAAACAGAATCAAATTAAAGTGGATTTTCTCAATGCCAGAAGTCTAAACAACAAGATGTCTAACCTTGAGGCACTCCTACATTTGGAAGGCCTCCATATATGTATAATAAATGAAACTTGGTTTAACTGTCCAGAGTGTACTCCCTCAGTACCTGTTTAGTGCCTACCACACCTTGAGACCTAATGGCCATTGTGGTGGTGTATCCATATTTGTCAGAGACCATATCACCTTAAGACAGATTCCCAGAGACACACAAATTGAACTTACTGAACTCTGTATCGCACTAAATAAAACTAACGAACAGGAAGACCACCTTCCATGACCCCAAAAATCCATGTCAGGTTTCTAAGTGTCATTGATGAATTACCCATAAGTAAGAACTCCATCATTCTAGGAGACTTGTTATCTACCAATTAGCTGGAATACCAACATCACCAGTGTAGGATATGCTCAGAAGTTTTTAGACCCAATTAATAAAAATTCAGTGGACCAGATGGTTACTAGCCCAACTAGAGGACAACATATTCTTGTCCGGGTGCTTATGAATGTAGTGTCAATATGCACATTTCCCCTAGTAAATCCCACTCTAATTATATCAGACCATGAGCCAGTAACCATTTCCCTCAAACTATCTAACCCCTCAAAACCAAAGTAACATAAATTAAAGACTTCAAGGGTACAAATCTCCTCAAATTCTATAAATTTATTTACAACACCACTCCACACATTGCCTCAGAAGATAGATTCACCAAGGTGTTTTATACCCACATAAATAAATGGACACACTCATCAGTCTCATTCAGATTCAAATATTATGGGAAATTGAAAAGTAAACCATCCTGGTGGTCAACCAACATAAATTGGGGGTTGACAAAATGGTTAAGGTGTTTACCTCACAGACAAGAGATACAGGGTTTGATTCTCACTGAGGGAAATTGGTTAGGTTTAAAATGAGCCACAAGGGTAGCTAGCCTAGTACATACCTCTCAACCTCTCTCAATGTAAAAAAAGACAATAAAAGGAAGATCTAAAGACCTCCAAGTCAAGGAAGTATTAGTAATTTGACTAAGAATTGTAAAAAAGACAGCTCTACCAAGGCAGTCCATGAACTTAGGTTTGCATCTGAAGTCAAGGACAATTAGAAATCCTTCTTTAATTATGTTAGAAAACTAAGAAACAGCACTCAACATTCTACAGAACTCATACTAAATGACAAAACCTACTCAGACCCAGTGGATATTGCAGATATCCTTACAAATACATTTAGTGTAAATTCATTCCTGATGTTACTATCCAAAGCCCTATGATCCCTGTAGCTCTCAATTCCCTGTCATCAGTAAAGAATATGGACTGAAAGTATTGTCCACAACTGAGAAAACTTCCTCCATGGGACCAGATTACATACCCAGCTGTTTGATAAATAATACCAAATATGTCATGGTGGAATCCCTACATAAGCTATTAAACCTGACCCTAAAGAAAGGTTGAGTCCCAGAAGTATGGCACATAGCACTGGTAATCCCACTCCATAAATGCGAACTCTCTACTGACCTTGGAAAGTGTAGGGCCATCAGCTTGATGAGTCTCATTTGTAAGGTCATGGAACACATTATAACAGACTGGATAAATATTGACCTTAAATATTTCTTCAGGATAGATCTGCAAACAGTAGATTCTGCCTAATGAACCTGGTTAATCTCTTTGTGAAGGTAACAACAGCTGTGGACAGTGGTCACATTGTATACACAGATTACCTTAATATGGCAAAGGCACTTGCCACCATCCCACATCTTAGAAAATGAATACACTATATGTGTTATAAATAGATCCCTATATGGAAAGATGGATAGCAAATGGGATAAAAGACAGAATTCACATGTTGCAGGTGGCAGGGGCAACATCAGGGGACATGATGGTGACTAGCTGTGTTTTGCATGGCTCAGTGCTGGGACTGCATTTGTTTGATATTTACTTCTCTGACCTACATACTAAAAAAACAAGACCTATGGGCAACTAAATCTGTAGATGACTGCAAATTGAAGTCACTGTCAAACATCCCTTTGACACACAAGCCCTTCAGCAGGAACGTATACTTACAAATGTCTGGTATGGACTTAAATTAAATGCTAAAAAAATGCAACATTGTCACATTTGGCAGACAAACCATCCCCAGCATATAGTATTGCCAATACTCCACTTCAAAATGAAAATGTAGTTACAGACCTGGGAAACTGGGTTAACTCCCTCTCTTTTGACTACCACGTAGCAACAGTTCTCAGAAAATCGTTCTATTTGGCAAAAATGATTGCCAATGGAATGTCATCCAGATCTAAATAGGTTATTGACCCCTTGTAATCAGCACTGATCAGACTAACTATAGAATACAATGCCTCCTTTGGGATGTAACTTACCAGATTTATGAAATAGTTGTAAATACTCCACAGGGTCCTAACAAAGATGATCATAAGCATAAAATTCCTAAGCTACTGGAAAATACTAGAAGCATTTTCCCCTCTTTTCTGTGTCTTATAGGCCCTCTCAGAAGAGAGCTAGGCATTGCCTTGAGTTCTGCTCAATCAGGGACAGTAATACGAGGATATCTTGGCAGAGGACCAACGATCTGACTTGTTAATGAGCTGCTTTCTGTCCCAAGGCTACAGGGTTTGAATCTTTCCACCTTCATTTGCCTACTGTGTGATCTTGAGCAAGTCACTTAACCAGACAGTGCTTTGAGGTAACTGGAGCTAGGCTCCTTAATGGTCTCCTAGACTGTATGTCTAGTAGCAACCTATGAACTTTCACTAATCAAATACCAGAACAAGAGATCTAAACCTGCTTCAGCAGATCAATAAAACAAGTGGAGACACAGATTCATTACTCAGCATCTCTCTCTTGTCTCTGGAACATCCATCCCCTGCAGATAAGGCAGTATGATTCACTATCTTCCTTCAAACAAGGCCTGATAATTGGATGCATTTTCATAAATTCACCCCAGGCATGATTAGCATAGCCTTCCTTGAGAAAGGAGAAACTGTCAAGACTTAATGGTTGCAAGACTTAGTAGCCTTACCTGCTGCAGGTTTTACAAGACTTAAGTGCAGCTCACAAATTTACTGCACTAATACTCAAAAAACAGTGGCATATTTACTATCAGACATCACACACACTACTTACCATTTTACTCCCCCCCCCCAACACACCGGATTGTTGTTGGTCATGTAACCGAGTCCAACTCTTCGAGACCTCAAGGACTTTAACACACCAGGCCTGTCTGTTTACCACTGCTTCTATATGTTCTTGTAAATTCAGTGTAAATTCATATTCTTTACTTCATAGGTAAAGTTTGTTACAGTTTATAAGAGGAAATATGATTTAACTAAAACATGAGCACTGTAGCGCTCCCTGCAGGCAGGGTATAAACTACAGCAACTATTTGCTACAAATCTATCAGTCAGTTTCTACAGTTTGTATCCTGCCTACATGGAGCAATATAGAACTCAGATTTAGTTAAAAAAAATATATATTTTTTTCTTTTTACTTTTAAACTGTAACAAGCAGTTGCCACAGTTTAGACTACACACGGAGCAATGCAGTGCTTAGGTTTGGCTGCAAATGCAATGGAGGAGGGTCGGGGCAGGACACAGAAACAGGACCTGAATGGCTGAGCAGTGGAGGAGGCATGTTGGCTACCTAGTTGGTGTGACAGTAGAAGGAACATCTGTTTTTATTTTTTTGTTTTTTGCTCTTCACATGAAGAGCTGAGGGGGTGGGGCACTGGTTCATGATACCAACATGGGGCACTGGTTCATGATACCAGCACAGGGCACTGGTTCAGCCAGCTATGCTTCCACTGCTCAGTTTGGGAGGTAAGCAATAATAAGTGCTTAAAAAGGGTGTCAAGAACTTTTAAGTCTGTCTACTTAAAGGTGTATATGCTAGGCATCTTATGGTCCCATGATTGCTTGCCTAATATTATTCCTGTGATCCTGAGCATTTAATAAATATATACTGAATGATAAATCACAGCCAGTCCACAATGACCAAGCACAACTGAGCAGAAAAAATAAAAAATAAAACGGACCACCAAGGTCAATCGCTTCACTTCATTTGGACACACAAACCAAATAAACTAAGCGCTTTCACCAGATGCCAAGTCTAGCTTCATCAGAGTCATTTGGTTGAACATCAAGCAAGTTTTTAAATAAGCACTAAATTATGTCAAGAGTCAATCATTTGTAATATGTTCATGACCTCATACAACTGTCTTTTAAATTTAAAGAGACAGTTCATAAAACCTATAAATACAGTTGTTACAACATCCATTCCAAGTTTTTACAATACTAAAACAGCAATCTAAAATAGCATACAGGTGAAAAAGCAGGACGAAACAATATATTAACCCTAAAAACATTAAAACCTTTTATATAGATATGTCAATCTATCATATCAAAAAAGTGGTATGTGTGTGTAAAACACAGCCTATCTTAGATTTTATTAGCCCTAAGTTTTAAAATGGGCAGCAGGGTAATGCCATCATTTAGCCCAGGTGAATTCAAAGCATTTAACCCGAGTTGCCATTGTAATTCCATGGTTTCTACGTCAAGATTAATGTCACCCCCTCTTTCATTACTACACACTCTGTCTACCTTAAAAAATAAAAACTTTAAAAAATTCATACAATGCTGACTATGTACATAAAGTGCATTGTGCTCATTCTTACTTTTAATACTTCTAACCATAGACTTAGGTAGGGTGGGGAGAAGGGGACAGTCATCCCATGCACAAGGCATCAGGGTGGTCAAGGAGGAGATGCTGATCAGATGGAAGTGCAGTATGAGCAGTCACTGCATCTGCAGTCAGCATTAAAGTGCTTCAGGGCTCTGTGTGTAGCACAATGCAGTACCACCATTCAGAAATGAATGTCAGTACTGCATTTGCTGTCAGGGCTGAATCACTTTAGTGCTCTGTATATGGTATTTAGACTGATTTTGACTGTAGTAAGCCAAAAGTTACATTTATTTGTAGCAAGTATATGGTTTGTTACAAAAGAGGGTTTTTTTTTGTTTGTTCCTCAACTTAGACTTGAGAGGAGGCACACTGGAGAACTGCCCTGGGTGCAAAATAAAGTGGACATGGCTACATGGCTCTGCTTTAGTTAAAGCATGCAGTATTATTTCTTAAGTAAGTTCATTAATAAAGCATTGAAAAAGCTTTATTCACTTTCATTTGTCAAACATAGCATGGATTATACACATCATTTTTATTCATATCAAACTGTCCATCTGCTTCTAACCTATTCAGTTGCTGTGCTTCTATTCTGGTTATAAATGATAAATGCTTTGTTATAGTCGAAATGTTTATACAGTCATGTTTAGTGGTTAAGCTTACTTATAACTCTGGCTGCAAAACAGTACTGTTTACTTAAGGTTATGAATACAGTGGTAATGTTTATTTTGAATAGTTACTTCAAAAATGTGGGTAGGTTAATTTGTATATAGTGTATTGGATGTTTAAACAGCTTTCAGCATATCTTATATGACAAAAGACAAATTGTCCAGAAGGTTAATTTTAACAAACTACTGTTTCCTTTTTTTATTTCTGAGTCTTCTGTACTTATATAGCCATGTTTTATTAGACAATCACACACACACATGCACACACTTGGACATATGCACATGCTTACACCCGCACGCATGCAGACACACATATATAAGTGAATGTGGTCTCACACACACGCACACATAAAAATGATACTGAGCAAAAATAATTTTTCTTCTTTAAAGATAAGCATATCAGTATTTATATTTATAGAAATACAAAACCAATTTTAATAATAATGATAACATATACTGACTTTATTATTGAACTAAACCATGCTGCTTTTCTAGACATTAAAGGTGTACAGCATTTAGCTTTGTTCTTAGATATATCGCTAAGTTGCAGACAAAATCAATTTTAAATCCATCCTTCTGTATGATACGACTTAATTATGCCATAAATACTTTACGTCAGCGTATCTGTTTCATTTACCTTCCCCAATGTCCTCTAGCATTCCACTCTTTCCCTGACCTGTACTCTGATTTACTTAGGAAATGTTGTCTTTTTTACACTCGTTTTTCATGAAGTTATTTTTCAGTGATAAGATGTATAAAAAAAGTTAATTTTGGTGTCACAGACAAGGAAATACCTCTCATGAGATAAATGAAGATTTTTGTGTGTATGGTCGAGCTTGTACTACATGTCTCAAGTCCATCAAGGGTGGAACCATGTACTTTAAAAAATCAGAAAGGCTTACTGCAGACAGGAAGCTTTAACACAGGTGTTTTGCCATCTGCTATAAGCCTTTCTGATTCTTAAACTACTCTAAGCTTCCCCAAAAGTAGGGTGATTCCTCTGGTTGAACTGCAAGCCAATTCAGTAATCCAAGGGTGTGGCTAATGCTAATTAGCCTTGTGGTCTCCTGAAGAAGTGCCAGTGGCTCATGATTTATGCTGCTGGCTGATTTTGATAATCACTCAGCTGAGTAAATTTCCACTGTTGGAGGAAAACTGTATCTATCAAAGGATGGTGGTTACCTATTCATTCCTATGGAAGTAGTCATGGTGTAGTCAATTTCAGCAAAGACAGATTGGGGGTGTTAGTGTGTGGAGGGGCATGTGCATGATAGGGGGATGAATTAATCTGGATGCGTGTGTGTGTGTGTGTGTGTGTGTGTGTGTGTGTGTGTGTGTGTGTGTGTGTGTGTGTGGGGGGGGGGCGCATGTGTGTGTATGTATGTATCTGCCTGGGTGGTCATACTAGGTGGGTTAGTTAAAGAATCAAGAGTCAAGATGTGTATGAGTGTATGTGTTGGAGTGTGCATATGGGTGAATGGATGGGTATTTCTGTAAATAAAATTGATCATGGGGGTGGCTTATTTGATCTTGAACAAGTATGTGTGTGTTTGTTTGGAAATGTCTGGAAGGACGTGTGTGTGTGTGTGTGTGTGTGTGTGTGTGTGTGTGTGTGTGTGTGTGTGTGTGTGTGCATGCATGAAAACACACGTGGTTGAGAGTCGGAGGGAGCCTTTGCCAATGTGATCCATTGGCTGCCACAGAAAACATTACCTCCACCATGTCTAACAGTACGAGTGTTAAACCACTATGATTTAAATATATGCTAATGAAATGATAATCAGATCTTTCTCATTGTGGCCATGGCTGTCTCTGAATCACATATTCTCACTCATGTAAATGACCTATCTATGGTTGGCAACTTATTTGAGGACTGAGGATCTTTCTGAAACCTAGGGATACTGTTTTGTGAATTAACATAAAATTACACTAGTGTAAGTGATTTCACAAGTTGTATAAGCTGGTGTCACAGTGTAAACTACCACTACATATCCGCAGCAGAAAGGTTGACTGGGGCATGTAAGGAACTGTAAGGCCTGTCATCACATTAGTGCATCACAAGTACATGCATCCCACATAGTCCATTACAGATTCCCAAAAGTCAAGTATAAGTTAGGCATAACTTGCTCCTACGACCCCTCCCCTTCACTGGCAACAGTGTTATGTACAGTAGAAAGTCCTCTGAACATCTTACCATTTAGTTTGTCACCATAATCTTTAGGCCATGAAGCTTTTAGTGCTGGCACAGTGGCTGTCTGCCCCTCCTGCATCAGGAAAGCCTCAGTTAGTGGTTAGAAGACTGAGATCTCACAAAAAATGGTGCAGACTTAGAATACAGACAGTACCAAAAATGAAGAAGCAGCAGAAAGGGAGTGAAAGGTCTTAGTGTTCCTGCAAGTCTAGACGAGTTGTGAAGGCAGTGGCCCCGTGAGGTGTAATTTTTCTCTGCTTCCACTCCCACCATCTCCAGTGGCAGTTTTCCCCTCTTGTCTTATCTCTTTTGGAGGAAGACAGTGAAATGCATGTAGCACATACTGTGAATACTATTAATAATTCTTTGTACTTCTAGCTGTGCCTTCTTAGAAGTTAGTATGCTGTCAAAGCTGGACCCTAGTACCTATGGGTCAAGTCAGATGTTGACCTAATATATTTTCTTACTGTATCACAGACAGAGTTTTTCTTAAGAGCATAGCCACACTATTTTTGGTCTGCAAGGCACCAAAGAGCCCAGTTTTCTTGCCTGTTACTGAGCAGATGCATGGTCAGCAGATAGGGCCTCAGGATCTGTCACCCACCCCCCCATCAACAGATGTGAGAGGATTGGACATTCACATTGCAGGCACCTGCACTGGCTGCTAACCAGTTTTGCTCTGGAATGTTCAGTGAAGAGTATATAGCCATGTGGCGAATAATTAACCCTCTGGTATCCTAACTTTTAACCTTGAGAAGTAGTACCTTCAGCTAAATGAAAAACTGACCCCTTTTGGATTTTGATGTGAATGGGGACAGTATAGTTTATTTAACACAAATGTCCTCACCCCCCCCCAAAGCATTCTGACGCACATTTGAAACTTCATGGCCCAACCTGTGTTTGTGTGTAGCATTTAAAACCCCAAATGCAGACCCTGTGGTAGTTTACCTGAATGTTACTAGAGAGTATAAACTGTAATCTGCATGCAAGTCCCAACACCTTCCCTGTTGATAAGGACATCAACGTTGTTTTTTTAAGTGTACACATTCCCAGGTTTAGCTGTTGCAGACATTGAGGATGTTTCCTTGATATTGTAATATATATTAGACAAATGGGTAAAAGATGTAGCAGGTTAAATATCTGATGAGAACCTGTGAAACAGTCAAACTTAACCAGGCTGCATTTGAGATGGGGAAGCATATTATTAAGTCTGGCAGTAATATTATTGATACTACCAGCAGGGGAACACTGCGGTGGTGGTGCTGCGGTAGCGTTGTCACCTCACAGTAAGATGTTGTCCTGTTCGATTCCCACCTAGAGCGTCTTCTGTGTGGAGACATGCGTGAATGGGCATACCTTCGTTGAAGGTTGTGTGTCAGAGCTGGCAACTCAGCATGTAAAAATCTACTGCCAATCATTAGAGGACCAGAGTTCCGCTGTGGCGACCCCTAACCGGGAAAAACAAACAAACTACCAGCAGGGGAACAATGCATAGTTAAAGATGTAGCCCTCCTAGAAGGTAAGGGGGCAGTTATTCAGTTTGCCTGTAGAGAAAGATGAAGGATACATTGTGATTCCCCATGGCTTGGGAGGCTACTTTTACCTCAGATTTGCTTTGGTAGACTTGATAAGACCCACAAACTGCTTGTTTGCAGTGATTACTGTGTGCCCTTGAGTCTGTTAAAGCTGATGTCACCCCAATAATTTTCATTGTTTTGGTGCCGGGTCATGACTCTGTCAATGTTACTAAACCTGTTCTGAATTTTTAAACATTTATTGGCTCACTGACTTTACTGTTCTTGCTGGAGTCTTCTTACAATCATTAGTGCAGCAATCCTCTCTCTGATTATGCTGGACCATTCTGATGCTGCTAATTCTGCTAAGCCTTTTGAATGTGTTAATTGTGTTAGGGGCCTGTAGCATTGCTAATCCTTTTAGCAGTTTTGTTACATCTACCCTGACTTCTCAGATCCCTGAAGACCTGTATATTGCCTGTGGCTGACCATTTGTTTTCTCTGGGAGGGGTTGAAATATGTCCAGAGGGCCATCACACTCGGGGAACCTTTTTTTTTTACTACCTACCTGTGCAACAGTGCCCATAGCCAGTACTGGAACATCCTTTTGCCTATCTAGAATGCACTTCTTCTTGTACACACCAGATGTTCACTTTTTCATTTCCCACAGTTCCTTTCAAGAAATTCTGAGAGCTACTATGGCAAAAGTGAAATTCTTATACATCTCCCAGAAAAAAAGGGCTGACACACAGGCAGCTGTTTTTCACCTCTCTCTTGGCTGGTCCAGATCCCAGTTATTTTCATCAGGGGTAATATATAATTATTGACCATGGGATGGGTAAGACCAATCTGTAACCAAATTGTATAGGTTATTTTGAGCACAAAAAGGAAAATTGGCTAGGCTTAAAATGGCCCGCAAGGGCAACTAGCCTAGTACTTGACTATGGACCTATGGACCTATATGTAAGTACATCAATTCCCCACGTCCTCCCTGCTTTGTCATGTAGCCATAAATAGCATTAGTACAGGATAAACCCCATTCTTCTACCCTTGTTACATTTCTAGTAGCAGTGAAATGAGACTAGAATCCACCTCTATGCTCTCCTGCCATGCTGGTCAGTGCACAAATATCTGGCATTGCACATTCATTGCTGTGCTGAATAAATGAATGGCAGGATTTCAGCTGTACTACATCCCAGTGGTCCCATGTGTGTTACCATACTGACCTGCAGTGTTGCCACTAATGAGTGTGTAGAACATCTCTCCAACAACTGTTTTTTTCTTTGATGGCACTATGTAGTGGTCTGCCACTGTTCTGATTTATGGTAGCATCAGTGATAAATTGGGCCTAATGACAGATTCCTCCTGACAGTAGCAGGTAATGCTTTAGAACTGATACTTCCTGGCAACAGCAGGAAGTGGTCTGGAACCATTCTGATATATCATAGTGACACTGATGTATGGTAGATTAGCTCTCTCTCTCTCTCTCTATATATATATATATATATATATATATATATATATATATATATATATATATACACACACACACACACACACATATATATATATATATATATATATATATATATATATATATATATATATATATATATTTCTGTACCACTGTCACACAACAACAAGCAGTGCTGTGGCACCATTATGCACAAAAGGCAGTGTCACTGTTAGGAAAGCATGCTATCCCTATAACAGTTACAGAATTCAATGATAATAAATTTTGTCTAGGACTGTTGTGACCTACAGCAATAGCATAACTGAAAGGCAGAGAAACTGTCTTGACAGCAGTTCTGCTTCCTGATGGTAAACTGCAGTATTCTGTCAGCATTTTGAGCTATGACACATGTGCTCTGGCAAATACTCCATTACTAGACTAGAGCATCTGTCAGCAGTCCTACTGCCTGATGGTAATAGATAATACTTTGGCCCAATTCTCAGCTATCAATAAAAAAGGATAGAACATCTCTTTCAGAGTTGTAGTATTCATAATGGTACCTTAGTGCACGGCATTACTTCTGAGCCACAAAAGGGCAAAAATGGTGTACTTTTTATATAACACACAGGGTGAAATCATCATCATTTTAACCTACAGCAGTGCAATTGGTGGGATAGGG
The DNA here is from genome assembly GCF_019279795.1 of Protopterus annectens. Taxonomy (NCBI): domain Eukaryota; kingdom Metazoa; phylum Chordata; order Ceratodontiformes; family Protopteridae; genus Protopterus; species Protopterus annectens. The sequence continues at coordinate 666,210,506 of NC_056748.1, forward strand.
ACTCAATCTGACTACTGTAGTCTCCACGATGGAACCATATTACACTCTGATACCATGGTGACATACTGCTATGTTACTGGTGACAGTTTACAGCTTTTTCTTCGCTAATTGCATCAAATACTGCTTCAGTGCCATTATAATCTGCAGCAACATCATCAGTGAAGAGGAAAAGAGCATATTTGTGACATCTACTCTCTGATGCTAGCATATTGTTCTTTGGCACTTTTCTAACCTAACATAATGCCTCTAATTCCAATAAAAAATAGTGAGCCAAACAGCCAAATAAACTGAGAAAAGATTTCTAGACCCGGTCTTTGTATTGGAGTGTTTTTTACAGTGCTTATTAAAGCATTTTTTCCTTTGAGCATCGATTTATTTGTGCCTCTAATTCCAGCTTTGTTTGCTACATCTATTGTTTCCCTCCCTCTCTGCTGTTGGACCAGTGTTTCTTTTACTGTGAAGTAACTTTTATTGCCTCACAGTAAGAGGTTCTCTGGTTCACTTCTTACCGTTGATGCCTTCTCTTTGGAGTCTGCAATCCTCCCTGTCTTCATGTGGGTTTTTTCTTGGTTCTCTGGTTTCTGACCACCTCCCAAAGACATGTGACAAGGTGATTGGTGACTCTAAATTCTCAACAGTGTGTGTGTGTGTGTGTGTGTGTGTGTGTGTGTGTGTGTGTGTGTGTGTGTGTGCACTGAGCATGCATTTGTTTGTGAGTGTGATGCAGAAGAAAGATCTGACTAGATAATAGATTACTTTTATTCCTTTATTTCCCTAGTTGATAGGTTTGTATGGAAGTACTAGGCTAGCTGCTCTTAAAGGCTATTTAAGCTTATCCTCAAACCCTGTACCTCGTGCCTTTGAAATAAACACCTTAATCATTATGCCAATTCCTAGCTTCTTTGGATAGAATCGGCTGTTCACAGGGCTGCTATAGGAGTCAGATATGGCTTGAGAGCATGGATGGACGGATAAACTTTTAATTAATGTCAGTCAATTTGATAATAATGCAATTAGCATGCTTATCTGTCCATGAAAAGACTTTAGTAACTTGCCTGTCTAATTTCTTTCCTTTCACCACATCTGTCTATAACATGGTCTTTTACATCTCACATCTGATTCTTTCTCTACCACTCATTCAGGAAGTGCATTCTATGGTTCAATAGCTGTCTCTCTGAAGAAACACTCCTCAGCTCTAGGGAGACATTTATATCCATATTGTCATGTCTCTATCTTCTTCTTACCTCTTTTTCTTGTTCTGGGTAATCCCTTCATACTTTCATGTCATATTATACTTTATTCATGCGTCTCTTCTTATATCAGCCAAGAACAGCTCACGTTCATACTCCTTACTTTCCACTTCATCTGCCTTCCTAACATTTCTCTTAACCTTTTGTAGTAGAGTCCCCAGCACTACATGCAGTGCTTTTGATGTAATTTTAGTAATGGCCAGTACAGTTGCATCATTACTTTTTACTTCTTGAATCCAAACCCACATTCTGTTTGCCTTTGCTGCTGCTGCTTCCTCATGTTATTCATGATAATGTAATCTAGGTATTACAATCATACCCTTTTTCCTGCTCTGTCTTTAGCAGTTCTAACCTCCCAAATGATACTGCACACCAGGGTTATGATGCTTATATGTAGAACTTTACATTTGCTTCCATTAAATATTAACTGCCATCTTTTTGCTCACATACTGAAATTTCCCAGGTTGCTTTGCAAACGGCATCCATCATCCTATATAGCTGAACATTCTTGTGTGTTATATTGAAAGAGGCAGAGTTGATTTACTGTATAGTTTGTTTTATCTGAAATGTACCTTTGTAAATTACTAGACCTAAGCCAGAATCCTATGGCACACTGTCATCCTTTTTTCTGACAATATCCCTCCAAATATTATCCTTTGCCCCCTACCCTTTAACCAAGCTTCAGTCCATTTTCTTAAGCTTAATCCTACCCTAACCTCTTTCAGCTTTCCTAATAACCATACAGGATTAAATACCTTAATTCAATTAGATGAAGTCTATCATTTAGAACGGCCCTATCAATTTGCCAAGTAAGCCAGTCATGAAACTGCATCAGAGCTGACTGACAGCTTCAGTTTTCAACAAACCCATGCTGACTCTTGTCCTTAATATCATCTTCTATGAAATATGTTAGCCTTCCTCTTCAAACTTTCTGCATAACTTTCCCAGTCAACATAGTTAAAATAGCAGACCTGTGGTTTCCTGGAGTTTTCCTATTTTGTTTTATGTAAGGATACTACATTTGCTGATGTTCAGTCCTAGGTACTTCTCCACTGGCTACTGATCTGTTGGTGGCCTCAGTTAGGGGTTCTGCCAACACGCACCCCAAATGCTTAAGCACTGTAGCCCATCTAGCCCCTTTATTTTCTGTAAGAGCTAACAGGTCTTTCTCCCCCTGGTCCTTATCACTCCTTATATCCATTCCTTACCCTTTTTAAATTTTATCAACTCCATACAGTATATTAAATTCACATGCAATCCTCATGCATGATACATCGAATCTTATCAGTGGTTGGATGCTTCATTTCATGGTCCATTCTCTCTACCCCATGGTTTCCCTTTGGGTTTACACTGACCTTCCTTCTGTTAATTATTTTCACTGCTGTAGTATTCTAATATTTTTTTCCATTGTTTTTCCTTCTCCTTCTTTCCCCATTCTAATCAGTTTTTGCCATCCCTTTCCCATGTCCAGGAACCTTCTGTGCAATTCATGATCCATTCCCTACTTTAGCTCAACACATTTCTGTCATGCAGTTCTCCCTTTCTTTTCCTTTGTACAGAATTATGCAACATATTCATTCAGTACTTCTGCTTGTAGTTTATCCTTGTTAAACTCCCTCCCACCCTTAATTTATCTTAATAAATCAGTTCATTTACTCTTTCTTTTACCAATATGCTTAAAATTATCACCCTTCTTGACTCCTCCTGCTAACTCTGCTTTAACCTGTTGCCTTTGTTTCTATCACTTTTTGTCCTTCTACTTGATTTTTTGGGTGTTAATTTTCTGTCCCTACATCATTTCTCTTCCACCTCTTGAAAATGTTTACTTTAGCCTTAGTTGCTGATTTTGTACTCTTGCCTTTACTTCACTATCTTGATCATACCCCAAATTATCCATTTTTATTGATGTCTGAAGAGGCAATATCCAAACAGTAACGGGTCACATTGGGAATGAGGTCAGTAGAGAAGAAGAGGGAACTTAATATGGCAGGTAGGTGGACAGGCAAGGCCATAGACTGGTATGTTCAGGGATAGGAATTACCCTTGAGAATGACTTTAGTGAGATACAGGTCAATTGTCTAACAATTGTGATACTCAAATTTAGTCTGCAAATCTATGCTTTCATTCTAAGCTACGGTAATGTCTTTAATTGTCATTAGAAGATGTGTGTATCAGCAGTACTACTCCCTGATGGCAGCATTTCACACAAGGACAATGTCACTGATGGGTAAACCATCTTTGACAGCTATGCTGCTGCCTGATGGCAGCATGTATTATTCTGGCAGCATTCTGCCCAATGGAAAAGACTTCATGAAAGATCATATCATCTCTCTGACAGCTGTACATCTTGCAGATGGTGCCATGTAAGGCTGTGGCACCATTCTGACTTATATTAGTGCCACTGGAGAGGGTCACATTATTTTTCTGTCAAGTGCACTGATCCCAGACAGCAGTGCATACCTATACAGCACAGAGATTTACCTCTATGAGATTTTAATAAGATTTTCATGTAGTCCTGCTTACTGGTCCTAGGTGTAGGGTTGGGCATGTGTTTGACAGTGAGTGTTCTACAACTTCTAGCTCCTGGTGGATACTGCAAACATAATGGTGTATCTGCTTTCAGGGGTGGGTGGCTTGTAAGGCTTACATCATTCACAAAGACATAAACACCCCTTTCATCAGCCCACTACTTGCCCAGTATTTGGATATGATCTTGCACACAAGTGATGTACGGCATGAAAAAAAATAGTGAAGCAAAGCTATAACATGACTCTGAGTAAAGCATGTCACATAATACTACAAAGCTCACAGGTTTCATCTGTGAAAAGGCACTTGAGCCTAATAGACTTACCTGGTTAACAAATGAATAAAACAAAATAAAGCATGTTGTACTCTTGGACCTTACATCAATGCCACTGATGAGGAGATTTGCAACTGTCTGACAACTCTGTTGCTCTCAGTTGGCACCATGTAGAGATCTGACACTATTTTAACACAGCATTATAATCTGTGAAAGGGCAGCTGGACTAATCTCTGATGGCAGCATATAGTACTCTGAAAGCAGTGTCAGTGTCACAGCAGCACTTGCCTTTGGTGCAGGAGGCTGTAAGTTCTATTCATGCACCAGGTAAATTGATTGTTGACACTGCAGTGCAGCATTGGGGGGTGGGGGTAGGTGCTGCACTTCTGAATATGCTGTCCTTCAGATGAAACAATAATCTAAAGCCCCATCTGATTGAGGTGATGGTAGCTCAGTTGGATGTAAAAGAACCCACGGCACCTATTGATAAGAGTAGGAGAAGCTCCCTGAAGTCCCAGCCAAATTTCCCCATGAAGTATAAATACCACCTCAGGTCTCCCCTAAAAAAGGCTTCTATCCCAGTGTGACTAACCAAGTCAAGAAAATGAAGGATGGCTAGATAGATAGATAGATAGATAGATAAATAAATAAATTAATTAATGTATTGTCAGAGAAATACCACTAATAAGAGAACTTGGAATTTGATAGATGTGGTCCTCCTTAGTAGCTCATGAAATTCTCTGGCACCATTTAGACAAGTGAAAGCTATGTAAATAATACCAAACATCTGCATGACAGATGTGCCACTCTTTGATGGTAGCATGCTTGCAGTGCATTGGTATATGGCCCAGCAGCTGTATGTCGGGCTGTTGACTACTGACAGTTTTAGTAATCCTGTATTTGCCGCAGTAACACAAGGCAGTACATATGTAACAGCTATGCTGAGCTGTGATGGTAGCATGTAACAATCTGGCATGCCTTTATTGCAGTGCCAGTAAACAGGAGATGGAACATATGTGTTACAGTTGTTTTACTGGTGGTGGCAGCATATCTTAGTCTGATACTTTTTTGAAGCAGGGCAGTTTCATTGATTAGGTGTGGACCAGCTGTTTCACGAATATGTTGCATGCTAACAGGGCAGTTCCACTGAGGACAGTTCAGGGTATCTCTTCAGGAGACAAGTAGCCTCCTGCCTTAGTGTTGGTGCACCTTTTTGGCAAGGTATCTGCGTGGGAACCATGATACTTCCTACCACTGACAGATAGTGCTTTGGCACCACTCTTATCTACACTAATGTCAGTAGTGACGTACCACACATCTTTCTGATGGATTTTTAGGGGTCTTATACAGAGTCTTTTCTTTTTATAGTGACCGTGAGTGCAGTCATCAGTTTGGAGCAACTGTTTCTATCTGGCAGGGTAAACTTCATTTTTTTGAAAATGTACATTAGTTTGTGCATTTGCTTTAAGTCTTACACAAATTCTTGGCTGTAACAGTGCCACAGGCTGGGTAGAGCATCTGAAGCAGGACTGTGCTATTTTGTTTTGAACATGTGTGGCAGTCTGGTACAAGTCTGCCCAACAGCTTTGACAAGGATTAGGTGGTAGGCATCTGTCCATAAACTGTGCTATTCTGACATTAACATATCTTTGACAGCAACATATAATACTGTAGCACCATTTTGACTTATGGCTGTGTGACTGGCAAGAGGCTGAAACTTCTGACAGCTGTGCTACTCCATATGGTAACAAGCAGTGTTCGGGTAGCATTATTTTCTACAACAACAAACTAATAAGGAATAGATGATTTGTGTGAGAGATATACTACTTCCTGAGGGCACACTGTTATATACTGGATCCATTTAGACCACAGCAGTGCCATTGATCATGGCCACAGCATGTCTTACACCTGTGCCACTCTGGTATTAGTATGTAATGCTCTATTGTTCTTCTAACTGATAGCAGTACTATGTTTGATCAGGCACATTATCTATTCACCATCTGTGGCACTCCCATGAGGTGCCATTTTCTGGAATCATTCAGGTATGAGTACGTACATACATATATGCAAATATTTCAAGCATGGGCATTAATGCCCTTCTAGCTTGCCAATATACCAAAAAAAGAAGTTATGCACCTACCATAACGTTCCATGTTAGTTTTCTTCTCGCCTTCTTTCTTGCTGGTTGGTTCGGAGCCGATCCTCGGCTCCGACTCGGCCATCTTCAAAAGCTCGAGAGCTGCTTACTGGCTCAAGGCCCCCCCTATATCCCATGATGCCTGGCACTAGATACCCAGATCTCATTTGGTAAGTCTAACTGCAGACATAATAATAAAGGAATCCCATCGTAGAATGCATAAATCCTACTGGAGAGACTACTAAGCAGAAGGAAATGGCCAGAGAAGACTCAGCCAGTGCAAAATCAAGAAGAACTCTTCTTGGTCCACTAGGATAGGGGGATGGAGGGTGGGACGCAAGAAAGAAGGCGAGAAGAAGACAACTAACATGGAAGGTTATGGTAGGTACATAACTTCTTTATGTTAAGTTGTCTATCTCACCTTCATTCTTGCTGGTTGGGACAGTGTTCCTAGCACCTAAAATCCTGGGTGGCTCATCGGAAAAGACTCTTCAGAACAGTGGAACCAAAATCAGCTCTGCTCCTGGAAACCAAATCCAACTTGTAATGCGAAATGAAAGTATGTGGGTTGGCCCATGTAGCTACAGCACAAATAGATTCCATGGGCAACCTAGCCTGAAAAGCCACCAAAGTGGCTAAAGCTCTAGTGGAGTGACCTTTTGGTTTGACTGGTAATTCTTTATTCCTGAGTTGATATATGAATGTGATGATAGAAGACAACCACCTGGATAAGGTTACCTTGGAGACCGGAAGACCTTGTTTACCTACTGCATAAGACAGGAACAGTTGATCTGATTTTCTAACATCTTTGGTTCTATGTAAATAAAAACGTAGTTGCCTGTGAACATCTAACTGATGCAACTTATCCCTTTTGGAGTGGTTAGGGAAAAACACAGGAAGGTCTATGGACTGATTCAAGTTACTCTCTGAAGAGACCTTAGGAAGGAAGGAAGGAAGGAAGGATTAGTCCTAAGAACAACCCTGTCATTGTGGAACACGAGGTATGGGGGACGGATAGAAAGAGCCTGTAGTTCCAAAACTCTTCTGGCTGAAGTAATAGCTACCAGAAAAAGGATTTTCCAAGATAAGAACTTCAGTGAACAAGAAGCTGCAGGTTCAAAAGGGGGCAAAATTAGTGAAGCTAAAATCAAATTTAGATCCCACGGTGGTGGAGGATCTCTCACTGGGGGCCTGAGTAGAGTGGTTCCTTTGAGAAAGGCTTTACACAGCTTATGGGACATGATATTGTTTTCCGACAGGCGAATGTGAAAATTTGAAATTGCTGCTAACTGAACTCTAATTGTAGCGGAAGCGGACCCAACATGGAAGAGCTCCGTGAGAAATTCCAAAATGGAGTGTACGGGGGCTGAAAAGGGGTCTATAATTTTTGCCTTTGCCCAGGAAGAAAAACGTTTCCACTTACTAGCGTAAGTTTTTCTGGTCGTAGACCTGTGTGATGACAAAAGGATTTTGCGCACAGAGGGGGAGATATCTGGGAGCCTGGCCAAGGTTGGAAGTGGAGCAACCAAGCTATGAGCTGGAGAGAGTGCAGGGATTGGTGCAGCCCATCCGATTGATGAATCAGGAGGTCTGGAACTAGGTCCAGAGTCCAAAGCTGTTCGAGGAGATAGCGATGCAGGAATGGAAACCATATTTGTTGAGGCCAGTAAGGAGCAATGAGGATAATTTTGCAACCCAAAATGGTAGCCTTCTGAATTAGCTTCAGTATGAGGGGGAAAGGAGGGAATGCATAAAGAAGTCCCTGGGGCCAATCATGGACTAGAGCGTTTCTGGGGGAATGCCCAGGAAGTGGAAGGAGAGAGAAGAAATTGCTGCACTTGCTGTTGAAGGGAGTTGCAAAAAGGTCACAGCAAGGTTGGCCCCATTTGCGGAAGATTTGGTCTGAAACAACCTGGTTCAGAGACCACTCATGAGGCATGAGAATTGCTCTGCTCAGTCTGTCTGCTGTGACGTTGGACCTCCCAGGGATGTGCGTTGCAATCAGAAACCGTTGGGAAGAGATCGCCCACTGCCAGAGTCTGAGTGCTTCTCAACATAGGGGGTAGGACCTGTTTCCACCCTGCTTGTTGATGTACCACACTACGGACATATTGTCCATTTGAACTGCAATGGTCCTGGTAGGAAGAGAGTCCTGAAGAGCCTGCAATGCTAAGAGCATGGCCCTCATCTCCAAGACATTTATGTGCAGATGATACTCGTGAGGTTGCCAAGTGCCTTGGACTGTTCTGCCCTGATAATGCCCCCCCACCTGATCAGGGAGGTGTCCGTGGTCGCTGTAGCTGCTGGAGGAGGGAGATCAAGTGGACTGCCGTGGAGCACTGATGTGGAGACCATCCACCACGCAAGATGCTTCTTGCATGCCTGAGTGATCATAGTCATGTAAGACATGGGAAGTTGCTGGAAGGACCACTGGGTGAAAAGAAGCCACTGGAGAATCCTCATGTGAAACCGAGCTAGAGGGACAAGTACGATCGCTGCTGCCATGAGACCTAGCATTTGAAGGACAAACCTGGCTTGAACCCTTTTGCATGCTAATAAAGCCTTGACATACTGACGAATCACTAACACCCTGTCTGGTGGGAGGCTCGCTAACATGTCTTTGGTATTTAAATTTGCGCCTATAAAGGTGATAGATTGACAGGGCGACAATGCAAACTTTTCAAAATTTATTGTGATACCTAGCCTGGAGCAAGTGTCGATGGTGCAGTCTCCGGCTCGCAGAAGGTGATGTCTGGTGGTAGCAGTGAGGAGCCAGTCATCAAGATATGGAAACACCTGGAATCCTTGCCATCTCAGGTGAGCGGTAACTACTGCCATACATTTGTTAAACACCTGGGGGCTGTGGTGAGACCAAAGGGCAGAGCTCTGAACTGATAATGGCTAGCTCCCAGCCGGAAGTGAAGGAATCTTTACTGAAGCGTGACCATCTGGAACTTCGTTCTTTGTACAGACTTGTTTAGTCTGCTGAGATCCAAAATGGGTCTCCAGTCCCCTGTCTTTTTTGGTACCAGAAAGAACCTTGAGTAAATTCTGGATCCTTGTTGGTCTGCTGGGAATTGCTGGATGGCCCTTTTTCTTAGCAGTTTTGAGACTTCTTGCACTGCTTGGTCCCTTAGATTGGGTGGAACATCTGGAAGGGACTTGTTTGACCTTAAGGGGGTGCGAACGAAGGGAATTCTGTAGCCTCCGGATATGACGGACTGTACCTATTTGTCTTGTGTTATGTCTTGCTAGGCTCTTGGGTACAGCGATAATCTTCCCCTGACTGCCTCCAGAGGTGAGCAGCCGGGCAACCCTTTAGGGATGCTGGAAGGGCTTGTCAGAGAAAGATTCTCTGCTGCCCTGGTTTTGCAGACCCCCCTCTGCCATGAAGGCTGCATCTGTTATTGTTCCCTCCTCTGCCCCTGGAGGAAAACTCACCAAGTGTGTCCGGCAAGGCTCCTTGGGATTTCCGGAACCACATCTTTCCACTCTTCTGACCCTTAGGATATGGTCTGGAAGGAGGGAAAAGTGGACTCCTATGGCAGAGAGTGTCTTGCCTTCCTGCTCACACCTGGTAAGGGTATCTTTCACCTGTGATCCGAAGAGAGAGGAACCATCAAAAGGGGTGTTGGTGAAAGACGCTCTGAAAGGTTCCGCAAAGTTACATAGCTGCATCCAAGCGTGCCTCCTTAGGGCCACGCCTGTGCCTGCAGCTCTACTCGCACCATCGGCTGCATATGAAATGAGTCTCATGGAGGAGTTTACCACTGAATTAAGAGTTGCCAGCTGGGAGGCTGCCTTATCCTGGGCCCCCTCAGCTGATGGATCTTGGATGGTATCTCCAAGCTCTTTCAGGAGATCCCTCTGAAGATGGGTAAAGTGGCACAGGTAATTCAGAGACCGCATGGAAAAGGTCACTGAAGAGAACATCCACTTCCCATATATGTCCATTGTCCTGAACTCCTTGTTAGGGGGATGGACAGATGAAGAAGTTTCAGCCAACTCCTTCTTTGTGGCCGCTGCTACCACCATGGCATCAACAGGGATACCCTTGGTCAAGAACTGTTTGTTCTGTGGGGTAGTAATGAACTTGGCAGGTCTTCTAGGGGTCGGTTCCACTGTGTCTGGAGCCATCCATGCCTTCCGAGTCACCACAGACATCAGTGGGTTGAAAGGCGGAGACACCCAGGAGGTGGAAGGTCAGGATCCAAACGCGTCCAGGAATACTGACTCATCCTCGGAAGGGCTTAGGGTAGTCCAGTTTCCCCTCTGCCTAAGCATCTCAAGGATGTCTGAGAAGGAGACATCTTCAGAGGGGGATCTTGGGGACCCTTCTGACTCCTCTAAGTCGGTATCTGAAGTGACAGACTTGGGGGAGTCAACATGCCTCCTCTTGCATTTCCTTTTGTGAGGTGGCTCCTCTGAATGATCAGGGGAGGCCTCGGAAAAGGAGGATACACTCAAAGGGGTGTCCTGGAGTGCTGGATCCCCATGCTTGGGGTCTGGAAGAGGGGCAGAGGCTGACGCAGGCACCCTAGAGGGAGGAGCTGATGGGGTCGATCGTGGGACTGACTCAGGGGCCAATACACTCCTCATCACCTCAAAGGCATCCCTGCCCAGATGCAGAGAAGTCTCAGGCTCCAAAGAAACCAGAAGCCTTCCCCACACCGAGGGGGACAGCTCCGAGGCAGATGTGGGAGCCGAGCTCACCTGAGCCGAAGCACCGAGAGGGAGAGCGGGGTTGGACAAGGGTCTGATGCCACTCGCCCCGTCGGAGCTGACGAGGGAGTCTCGGCACCCAGATCCCTCCAGGGAAGGTACCATGGAAGGGATCAGAGCCAATGATGGAACCGAAAGAGAGGGTATCGGCGCCGACAGTTCCACGACTCAAACCCCAACGAACTCCAGCTCCGAGCTCATAGGATGAGTCGAGGAGGAATATCTACAGCTGTGGATGGAGCCGACTCCTGATGAGGAGGGCTGGAAAACATTTTGGCTAGGGCCTGCGATTTTAACAGCCTACTGACCACTCTTTCCAAGTCATGGTCTGAAAGTCTAGAGGACCGAGAAGAGTGGGATGATTGATGACTACGCTCTGATTGGAGCAGGGGCGACTTTGGAGCCGAACGTATCGACTCCAAAGAAGGAGACCTGGATCTCTTTCGACTCTCAGCTGGCTCCGAAGACTGTGACGGAGCCGACTGGGAGGGAGGGACATCGGTTCCAGCCAGAGCCGAGATGGATTGTGTGGCTTCACCCAACGATGGCTCCGAACTGGGAGCCACCGGTTTAGGTGGCCTGGAAGATTTCACGGGCTGAGCCTTCGCCGGTGAATCTTGGGGTTTAAGCATACCCCTCAGGATCAATTTATTTTTGCGCTCCTGCAGGACACTTGGACTGAAAGCATGGCAGATTGAGCAAGAGTCCTGCAGGTGCACAGCGCCCAGACAATAAACACAAGAAGTGTGACCATCTGTCAGAGACATCTTCTGACAGCATGAGTCACACTTCTTGAATCCGGACGGTTTTGGATCCTTGGACATCCTGGGGGAAAACCAAGGACAAGAACACACACAGATAGGTTAAAGTAACCAAACAGTAAAACTTAACACACTACAGTTACCACAACCCACTACAAGTACCACTACAACAAAAACTACAGAAAACTAGCACTAAACACTAACAGTGATTAATAGAAGAAATTCTTTTTTTATTTATTTATTTATTTTTTTTTTGAAAGGAGATAGAGAGAAAGGTTAACCTCTAACTTAAATGGAAAGAACCTTTCTGAGGAAAAGGGAGAGAAGGTGGGGAGGGGAAACTCTCTAACTTAAACGAGTTTCTTGGGGAAAGGTAACGACTTATCTAAGGAAGAAACTAGCTACAATACAAAAGTCTAAACTAACGACTAATTCTACACTAACAATTACAGTTTTGACCAGAAAAATACAATAATAATAAAGCTTATACGACCTGAGCCAGTAGAACAACCTTGCAGCAGAAACAGCAAACGAGATCTGTGTATCTAGCACCAGGCATCATGGGATATAGGGGGTGCCTCGAGCCAGTAAGCAGTTCTCAAGCTTTTGAAGATGGCCAAGTTGGAGCCGAGGATCGGCTCTGAACAAACCAGCAAGAATGAAGGCGAGATAGACAACTTAATATCACTTGTTCCCATAATAAGTATCCAGGCTGTTCTTAAAAATATCTAAACTAGTACTTGCTTTAATGTAATTTGGTAGTCTGTTCCATGCATTAGCTACTCTGTCAGTGAACCAGTTAGTACACTTCTCATTCCTATAGAATCCCCTACATAGGTTGTCTGATGATTCTCTAGTACTTTTTGATAACCCCAAACATTCCTAGAGGTAGTTTTCATTAAATGCCATATTTACCTGAATAAGATCTCCTCTTAGATATCTGTAAAAGACACTGTACAAGTTCAGATATTTTAGTCTTTCATAATAACATTATTTTTGATTTCCTAGACTTTATACATTTTTATACACCCTATAGTTCTATAGCTATCATTAACCAACTAGTTGATATGATTAGAAAAACTCATAGCTGAATCTACCCATACACCCAGGTCCTTAAATGAGTCTACAGTTTCAATCACTGTGTGCTGTATTAAATATTCACCTTTCAAGTTATGTCTCCTAAATCTCATATGCTTAGCTTTTGATGTATTTATCAGCATATTATTCCTCTGTTCCCAAATGGTCAATTTCGTCATGTTATTTTCCAGACATGCCCTATCTGCAACACATGTAATCAGTTTATCCAATTTCAAGTTATCTGCATACAGACTGTAGAACATCTCAGATGAAAAGATAGATCTGAAAGATGCAATCTAAACAAGTATGGGCCTACAATAGAGCCCTGTGGGACATCCTGACTGTAACTAAGGATTTCGCCTGTCCAGTTGCTATATGATACTTGCCCTGCCCTATTTGTAAGCCATGCAGCTATCCATCTTATCAAGAGTACATCAATACCTAGTTGTACTAATTTATTGATCAGTGTTATGTGTATGACCCTGTCAAATGCTGAAGTTAAATCTATATAAATTACATCACAGCACAATTTTTCATTCACAGCTGTTATTATTTTGTTATAGAACATCATGTTACAGATGGTAATTGATCTGTTTTCAACATATGCATGCTGATATATGGTTTCAAGTTCCAATCTATCCAGTTCTGACAATAGCTTATCTAATATTACCTTCTCCATTATTTTTATACAACATGAAAGTAGACTTAAGGGTTTATATGACTCTGGGTTTGTCCTACTCCCCTTTCCCTTAAAAACAGGTTTAATAAGTGCATGTTTCCAATCTTGAGGAATCTCCCCATATGTATATGACCTAGTGAATAATAGATATAATGGTACTGTAAGTTCTTGCTGAAGTGTTCTCAGGTCATTGTTACTAATTCTGTCTCCTCCCTGTGCTTTTTTTAATCCAGTTTGTGCAGTTTTTTCAATATAATCTAATTTGATTCCAGTATCTGGGATTACCTGGATGTCACTAGGACAACTTACCACACCTTTTGTGGAGCCAAATTGTTTTGCATAAGATTTTGTAAATAAGTCTATAATCTGTTTTGTCTGAGAATACATTTTAGAGTCTGCACACAGTTTATCAATTTGTGTGTATTTACTCCTTCCACATCTTATGTATCTATAAAAAGGTTTCCTATTATGCTCGATATCTTTAAATAAATTTTCTTCAATTTTTTCTTGATCTTGTCTCACACTATGCTTAGGTTCATAGGTGTGTACTAGGCTAATTGCCCTGGAGCCTTTACAAGCATAACCCATAAGATTACCCTGGCATCATGCCACCTGACCTTAGTTCCCAGTGCCTGTGTCAAGTAGAGCCACTGGAGTGATCCCCGGGGTGAATTTTCTATTTTTCATCCACTCATCAAATTTTCTCTTGAAGAGGGGCAGTGAGGCGCTCTGCTTGACATGTATGGGAAGTCTATTCCATAGCATGGGCAGTCTTTGGGTTATGAACCTGTCCCTCCAGCTTGTTCTGTTGATTGTGGTAATGAGGCTGAGGTCTCTGGAGAGTGTAGTGTGGAGGGATTGGGATTTCTTTAGATGTAGCATTTCTAACAGAGCTGGGTCAGACATGGCTTTGTAAGTCATGCAGAGATCGCCTCTAAGTAGGCGATATGAGAGAGAGAATAGTTGGAGTTTTTTGAGTCTGCCCATATAGGACAAGTGTTTAAGGCCTAAGATCCTGTTTGTGAGGTATTTTTGTGGCCTCTCCAGTTGTTGTAGGCGTCTAGTGGGGTACATGCCAAATGGGGCATTATACTCGATGACTGCCCTAATGAGGGAAGAGTAGAGGGAGACAATGACCTCTTTCTTACTGGATACAAAACCCTTAGTAATGAGATGTGCCACATAGAAGTACCTTCTGACCACAGTGGCAATGTTGTGGTCAAAAGAGAGGTTGCTATTGACCTGTGTTCCCAGATCTCTTATGATGCCTTCTGTGTTCAGTGGACTGCCATCGATGTGGTAATTCATGGGAACCGGGATTTTTCCAAAGGGGGTGACGACAAATTTTTTGGCATTGAACTTAAAGCCATGGTTCTGACATCAGTCATTGGTCTCAGTGAGGCATTTCTGTAGGATGTCAACATCACTTGGGGAGTTAATTATGGCTCCCAACTTGCAATCGTCTACGAACTTTGTCAGCCAGAGTCCCTTCGTGTTGGCCTGAACTTCAGAGAAGTAGATACCAAACAGGAGAGGACCCAGGACCGAACCCTGTGGGACTCCACTCGTGACTGGTCGACAGTCTGACTTGGAGTCAGCTACTTTGTCCAGCTTGTTTATTTTAGTTTTCAAAGTTGTAGTTCAACCTCTTTTCCACTTCTTATATTTTTTGTTTCTCACCTTAATCAAATATCTTGTCCTTATGGAAATATATTTGCCTGATGTTGTATGCCTAGATCGTGATGTTAAACATTTTTTTTGCACTTAAGCAATTTCTCTTTTAAAACTTTCTACATTCCATCTGCAGTTATTTCACTGAACACCTCACTCCAGTTAATTTTACATAGTGAGTGATTTGCTTCCATATAATCTATAATTAACCTTCTGTGCATTGGCTTAGATTTCAGTTTGGCAGAATTATCTAGCAACAAATTAACCTTTATAACCCCATGATCACTGCCCATCAATGGTGGTAAAACGTGACTTAAAGTTACAGTAATTTCTTTGGGAACACAAACAATGTCTAGTATGTTCCATCCCCTGGTAGTTGTTCCTGAATATACCCTGTGAATAATTTCCTTACTAATGTTGTAGAATCCATGTTATTCCAGTCTGTTTCTGGTAAATTTAAGTCTCCAGCTAATATTATTCTTCCCTCCTGTGTTTCTTGCAAGAAATGTATGAATTCCTGTAGCTCATCTGCACCTGACTTTGGTGGTCTATACACTCCAACAATTGTTATATGTTCCAGGGTTGTCTTTATTGTCACAGTTACACAGTTTATAGTGTTGGTGTTATCAATGACCATGTGATAATCACAGGTCTCATAGCTATCTTTAATCCCTGTTATAACACCTCCATCTGATTTATTTATTAGAATGCCTGTTACAGTAAAAACATTTATACCCTGACAGAACTGTTTTCCAGTCATTGTTCTTTAACCATGTTTCACAAACAATAACATCATCAATCTTGTGGGAACATAACACATTTTCCAATAAAAAAACTTTATTATTAATGCTCCTAGCATTAACAGCCATCAGAGAGGCATCAAATGTTGCTATCTGTGGAATGTTAAATTTTCAACATGGTAAAAATCCTGCCTAGTGTTTGTCAAATATTGCAAAATATCTGCTGCAAAAATTCTCTTCCCTGATCTTAACAAATGCACGCCATCCTGTCTGAACATGTGTGCCCAAAACAAGGCTTGGATGCTCTACACATTTACATTTTTTAAGACAGGACATTTGTTCCATGTAGGTATTTACCCAAGAAATCTTTTCATTCATAGTTACCTGACTATCCTTTGTATAGGTGATTTGTGAAAAATATGTCCTAACACCAGTACAAGCAATACTATCTAAAAGGGCTGTCAGTTCCCTACTAACAGTCAGAGAATCCTTGAGGGCGACATCTTTGTACCAACATAAATAAAAACAGAGCCAAACTTGCTTACATTAAGCCGTTCCAAGTCTTGTCTCACATCTTCTATTTTCACTCCTAGCAAGCATAACGCCATTCGATGTTCATTATCATCTCTGCAAATATGCAAATCAGTTCCTCAAATAATTGAATCTCTAATTACAAGAATATCTTTGCTGGCCAGCTCTGAAGAATCTTCAGCTTCTAATACAGTAATATCTGCTCTATCAATTGTTACGGAGGATAGAGTACTGCTAAGTGCGATGAAACAGTATACTTCTCTGACAGCTGTGCACTTCCACATGGTGATATGTAGTGCTGTGATACCATTCTGACTTGTGGTAGTGTCAATTATTGATATCTGTAAGAAAGCTATGTTACTGCCTTATACAAGCAATTAGGGTGCTGTCACCACTCTCATCTGCAGCTAATACCACTGAGGCAGCAACACAGCAAATATCTGCCAACCATACAAATCTCTAACAGCAGCATGTCACGCAGTGGTCTCATTCCAGCATATAATGAGACATTAATAATCCCAGTGCTACACCTGTTTTAACTTTGCTTTTATTTTATTTTGTGCATTTGTTAACTAGATAACCCAACTAGATATGTGCTCTTTTTCAGGGGTTACCCGGGAGCAATGTCTGGTTAAGTGACTTGCTCAGAGTCATGCAGTAGACCAATTGAAGTGGAAGGAATCAAACTGTGTATCTTGTGTATAAGAACAGCTTGTTAACAGCTAATAGCCTTAATCCTCTGTGCTGTCAGACATAACTTTCTGATGGTACCTTTTGGTCGTCTGGCATTATGACAGTGGTACCGATAAAGGGCAGATAAGGTAATTATCTCAGTGCGCAATTATATTAGTGTCATAAAGATTCTAGCATAACTCTGACTTTCAGTGATACTGCTGGATGAAGGACAGTGAACATATGTCAACTGAGCCACTCCATGATGTCAGACTGCACCATATTTATTATATTTAGATCTGTGGAAATGCCATTTTTGAGTGCATATGGTGAGTTTATCTTCTGTGTCAATTGTTCCCTGCCTAAATTATAGTCAGTTACAATATCATGGTTACAAGAACATGTGGGATATCGGACAACAGATTACACATGCATAAGCCCGCGGGTGTGCACACACACACACACACACACACACACACACACACACACACACACACACACACACATGGACATGCATGTACATGTGTGCATTATGTGATTACATCTATGAAGAGATGCTCACCAAAATGTTTTTTTCTTCCTTCTGCTCTATTAATATTTATTAAAGCAAACAGGACCTTCTTTTAAGGATTCTTATCATGGAATACATCTCAAGTGTGTTTTGCAGTATTTTAAGCCATTCAGGAATGCAGTACTGCATATTTTGATAAGCTTAGTGATTTTTTTTTTTTTGTTCAAATATCAGGAGTTCTCGTAACATTCTGTATATGACCTGAAAGTCTTGCAGTTTTTTTTAAGATAGTCCCTACAGTTTCTTGACTGTCTCCTGTCTGAGAAACTGACTTTTCCTTCAAAACCATTTTCAGGGAACTGAACGATGAACTGTACAGCTATAAATCACAGAAAAGACTGTTAATTAGACAGTAAAATGGCAAGCATACTTAAAGAAATGAAAAGTCATATTTTGTTGAACAAGTTCCCTTATGACAGAATGAACCTAACAGCTAGCTAACTTACAAACATGAACTAATAATACAGCATTTGCTTCTTTTTTTTTCTTTCTTTCTTTAAGTGCTATTTCTGTTAGCATTTGTATCAGGAAAAAAAACACAAAACTGCCAGCACATTATATTGGATCTTAATATGGAGGCTCTGCCTCTCCATCCAAGACTTATATACAATATCATGACTGCCATAATATAAGCCAATGAGGGTCTATATTACCATGTCGACAGGGCCTTTACATCGACACATGTACACTGAAATACCTAAATGTCGAACGGCCACAAAAGCGATTTTTTTCCCCAGGGAAAACAATCTCTTGGCTAACAAAAAACAAAACAAACTGACAGACACAATGAAGTGGGAGGCTTTGCTCCCCCACACCCCCTACTTAAATATCCCAACTCAGAGATTGCAGTACAGTGGAGGAAATGGCAAATTCCCAACATTGGTCCAGCGATTTTTTTTTTCTGCGGAAAAAACAAATCGCTTTTTTGGCCATTCAACATTTAAGTATTTCAGTATACATGTATCGACATATGGGAGTTCGATGAACAGCCATGTCAACATGCCAATATAGACCCACCAATGAAGCTTTGGGGAGACGATGTGAAATTACAGTGAGCTACTGAAGTGTGCAATTTCTTGTAATTCCATTGCTGTAATTTAAAATTTACCTGAGGCTGAGGGAATAAGATAACTTCAGTCATCTCAGAACATCAATTTTCTACACTGACTCTCTAGGTGTAGAATATATACATATATCATTGTTTGGGTGGACTTCTCAGTCTTGGAGTACCACATCGGGGGGTACTATATTGGCTACTTGTTGGATTTGATACTTTATATTTTCCTGACTTAGATTTCCCACAGAAGTGATCTGTTTCAATAAATTATTCACAGGGTACCGATCCCTGCTCCAGAAAACTATTTTCATGAGTCATCAGGGTCAAAGTCGTATTAAGGGCCAAAGTGATATTAGCACAGACTATCGCTTACAGTTCCTAGGTGGACGTAAAAGATTTCACACAGGTGAATGTTATTAACCCTTTGAAGTATTTGAAAGCTCTTTTTGAATTAGAAAAGATAGGGCTAGTACATAGCCATGTCAACCAAGGGATGCCTGAGAAGTATACTTCTAAACTTCATTCTGAATGAGTTCTTCAAATTATTTTAACAAAATAATAATAATAATAATAATAATAATAATAATAATAATAATAATAATGCAATTATCACTGATGCATGAATGGTACCTAGATAGTCACTCTAGACTTGGCTACATAACTTTCTCCAAGATTGTCTGTCACCAGGGTAATTTATATTAAGTTGGGGTAAAGCTCCCTGCGTGGAGGATGTGGGGACTGCCCCTGCTTTGCTGAAGGTGTAATACTTTGACTTTTTTCTCTGTTAAATTTTAATAAAAGATTTTGCTGCTCTCTCATTTTTGAATAAGTTGCACCATATCTTCCTGGGTGCATCTGTCTGCCTACCCTGCATTAGTGGATACAAAATGAGCTGCACACTCAGTTGCACCACACAACTAGCTAAAGATTTACTTACCCATCCCTTTAGCGATCAAAATATTGTCAATATGCAATGCAGTGATTACAGCAATAATTACCAACTACAAATTCAGTAATCCTTCTCTATGTGTGTATTCAGAAATTATTTACACATTTCCTGAACTGTGCATTGAGAAAAGATAAGGTGATAAAAGGACATGCAGGTCTCCAGCTTGTTTAGTGGTATAGTTGATACCATAATTGGAAAGCACCCAAAAAGGCCAGGGTTCAAATGTCAGCCAAAGTACTTAATTCTTTGGTGTAAATGTCAACTGAAGTACTCTGTTCTTTCTCATTTGTGCAGGTACATGTACCATAACATATGAACAACACACTCCTTTTTGTCAGTGCAGCAGTACTCATAGCTTGTAGTGGAATACAGCATTATTATTTTGCTTGAACAGTATGGGCAGGGTACAGTTTTACTCTAACACTTATCACTCAAATTAAGGGTATGGTCAAGTCAGTCATGCCCAGCATTTCTGGACTATTTATTTATTCATGTATTTAAATTATTAATATAAGCCACATTCAATCATTTTATGTTTTTTTTTTATTTAATAATATCCTGCCCTGATGGAGCCAGTGATAATGAAATAAAATGCCTTCACAGTTTCTATGGTGTGTGTGTATTTGGTTTGTATGGTTTGCATTCATTTAGTGTGGCATGGTGTCAGCAGCATCAAAAAGTAAATCTACACCTTGTCCCACCAGCCATATTTCACTGCTATAATAAATAAACTGAGACCACTAGTGCTTTTCTACATAATGTTCATCTACTGTAAAGATGAATGGAAGAAATCCTTATACTACCTGTCACCATCTCATTCATAGCAATTTTTCTTAAGCATTCAGAATTTTTAATACCTATGGACTTAAAGTACAAAAGAACAGCAGTTGCAAGAAAAGCTTTGCTGCAAACATCTCCCAAAATTGCGTACACGTCTATGCCTGTTGCTGATTTCTGAAAATCGTCTGGAAATAAATGGCTTCTGCAGCTTCAAAGTATCAGGCTTCAGCAACTTACTATTTTTGATCACCAACTTAAGGAACAGTTAAAACTCTAATTTGTCTGATTATACCCCTCAACTTCTAAGTGCACGAAATCTGGACAAAGCCAAAAATAATGTGGGGACAAAGGTCCAAAATCAATGACAGATTTTCAAATACTGCTTTTATAAATTTGGAAAGTTGTTTAAATGTCAAGTTTTACATTAGCATGAACTTTCTGAAAGATATGATGTCAGAAACTCACATGTATGTCATTATTTAGTGAGTTCAGTCCTCAATGATTTTCAAGAAAGTCACATATTTCATGAAGATCAGATCAAAAATATGAGGCAAAAATCTGGACATTTGGTGAAAATCTAGACAGCTGAGAATGATGTATAAGACAGTTGGCAACTGCAGGCTCTTAAAGCAGCTGAGAAGGCAGTAGATCAACTGAGTAGCAAATAGTGGAAATATAACTCTGAGTAACTCTGAATGGGAGAAATGCATAGTTGTTTTTTTTTTTTTTTTGTTAAAAAACTTTTAAAGGTGTAAAAGTCAAAACAAATTTTAATATTTAACAATTAAATAACTTTGTACAAAGTCCATAACAAATTTTATATTAAACTTGGCCATTAATATTTCTCTAATAAATCACTAAGTTTTTGCCATAATAAATATTGAAGTGTAGCATTCGACATTCTCATTTTAACAGTTTGTAATTCTTTGTTACAAACACAGTCTTAGCCAAGCAAACAAATTCAGTAAAAGAGAGGATATTCTTATTTTTCCAATTCTTTGTAATAATCTTTCTGGCTATAGCTAATATGGACCAAAGGAGAGGCACTTTGTATTTGGGGCAGTAAGTAAAATCAGCGAGTCTGTAACAATGCAGTTATCCGACCACAATGCTTTAGCAAAATTTCTAAATTCTATCCAAAAAGGAGTAACCATTTTACAGTCTATAACCATATGAAGGCAATTTGCATCCAACATCTCGTCACAACTCCAACAATTAATTTTTCCTGCTTTATAAATTAAAGCAAACTTATGAGGCATTAAAAAAATTCTGTTACTTCCAAATATAGATTTTTTTCAACAAAGAGATGAAATAATTTTCTCTACAGACTTTAAAGATAATTTTTATTCATATCAGAAAAAACTTCATTAATTTTTGTTGAATAATTCCAATATGACAAATCAGAAGCTATAAGTTCAATTCTTAAAATCTTACAACTTTTAGATAAACAGGATTTATTATTAATTATACTACTAATTTGTTTGTGTCTTTTGGCTTTTCCCGGTTAGGGGTCGCCACAGCGGAACTCCGGTCCGCTAATGATTGGCAGTTGATTTTTAAGTACCGGCTTGCCAGGCCTGATGCACAACCTTCAATGAAGGTACGCCCATTCACGCATGTCTCCACGCAGAAGACACTCTAGCTGAGAATCGAACCGGAAAGCATCTTACTGTGAGGTGACAACGCTACTGCAGCACCACCACCACGGGTCATTAATCATACTACTAATAATAAAGAAAAAAAAATTTTGGGATGGAATTTGTATTTGTATTTAAAAACATTTTAAGTTTATTATTTAGAAATTCCTTACAAATGTGTATACTTATCCAGTTAGTATTTGCTATACTATACAGAGCCAAAAGGTAATCAGCTGAATATATTGTATTACCTTTTAAAAATTGATACTAAAATTTTAAATCATTTTCCTTAAGCTCTAGCATTTTATTTACATTAAGTATTTACAAACATCCATTAGTGTAAGCTATAGGAAATATTAGAATTAACAGTTCTTTGACAATATAATTGGATTCCATAACTCTCTTAAAAGTACTTAAAATATTTAACAAAAGGAACGCAGCTAAAATTATTTTTAATATTCATATAAAAATTTTAAGGACTCAATATGTTTTAATAAAACCAGATTGAAAATTAAAATCTATTTCAAGTTTATTGTTTGGAATTAAAAATATTTCATGTAGTAGTTTCCAATTTAAAACATAGGAAGAGTTTAACCAACGAATTACTATTTTTATAATAACAGACTTGGCATATAATTCAATATTTGGAAAACCAGTTCCACATTCTTCCCAACTCTTTACATGCCAGTCAAAAGAAATTCTTGTTTTTTTTTGTGGATACCACAGACATTTAAGTAGAATAGAATTCAAATTATTTAAAATCTTTTTTGACAGAAGCATTATTAATGACTGCACAGAAAATAAACATTTTGGTAAGATTATCATTTTAACCATGTAAATCTGTCTTCCATTGCAAAGAACACTTTATTCTATTAATTAATTTAGTCAATATATCAACTACAGTTTTATAATTTACCAAACCAAATCATTCTAACTAGATGTGATTGTAATTCCCAGATTTAATTTGCAAATTTTCCCAATTAAAATTCTTATATATTTTTTAAAAAGTATATATTTTTATTAATCAACAACATTCCAGTTTTATTATGATTAAATCTTAAATCTGAAATATTGTCAAAGCAGTTAACTGAATGCATTACATGCACTAGGGAAGAATCAGTGTCACTACTTGTTAGCAATATGTCATCAGCAAAAAGCTGAATTTTAGAAGTATAACTCCCATCTAAGGAAAACCCCTTAATCATCGTGTTTGATCAAATAAAATTAGCAAAAGGTTCTATTGTCAGGGCAAATAATAAGGGAAACAAAGGGCCTCCTTTTTTGTGTTTTAATATTTTAAAGAGTTAGAAAGGAACCAATTTTAACAAAAGATAATGAATTATTACACAATTTGATGATATATCTATAAATTGTAGAGAAAATTATATTTTAAGTACCTTAAACAAATTGATAGAATCAAAAGCTTTATCTAAGTCTAGACTTACAATTGAAAGTTCTTTCTTATTTTTGTTAGCATAGCTATTAATGAAAAGTATTATGATGTTATCTTGTATTCTTCTATCTAGAATAAAGCCCATTTGAGCATCTTCAATTAGACCAGGTATCATATGGTTTAATCTCACAATAATAGGTAGAAAAATGTTATAATCAATATTTAAGAGTGAAATGGGGCAACAGGAGGAACATAGGTTTGGATCTTTATCTTGCTTTAAAATAAATGAAATCAAGGAATGTCTCCAAGAAGGAAGAATAGTTGACATATTTCTAACTGCCTCCAATGCTTTTAATAAAGTTTTAATATATTATCAGGAAATTGTTTATATAACTCTGGAATTATACCATCCATTCCTGGGGCCTTATTAGTGTTAAGATTTTAATTTGTTCTTTCCTTAAAAGAAAATTGGGTGGCCATGGTGGTGCAGCGGTTAGCATTGCCACCTTACAGCAAGAGGTTCTCTGGTTCGATTCTCAGCTAGGGTGCCTTCTGTGTGGAGTCTTCACAACCAAAAAGAAATAAACACTGTTAAAACTATCTAATTAAATTGCTGTTATCTGAAGCTGACTTACCATTATTAATTAATTGATAGTGCTTTCTAAAGTATTCTAATATATCTTTTAAAATTTTTTTTTTTGGTGTTATTCCCAACTTTATATTCAATCTCCTTAATGTGATTTATATTGTTTAATCTATTAGCTAACCTGTGTAATTTTTTTTGGGGGGGGTTAATAGACTAGGATTGTAATTTTAATTTTTCACAATTTATTGAAATATTATGATGCATTATTTCTATATATTTTTTATTTAAGACTTTCACTTCTGTATTAGCTGTCTTATCATTGGGTTTTAAATTTAATTTTATTTTATCAACAATTGATTACAAAACAGTTAACACCTTATCCCACTCTTTTCTTTTATAAAAGTACCAACTCTTAATTCTACCATACAGATAGGCGTTTAATGAATCCCACAAAATAACATCTACAACTTCACCATTATTATTAATCTCCATAAAAAAATCATTCATAAAAACATTCCTTAAATCCTTTAATTTTAACTATATAACCAGGAATTCTCTGGCAAAAAAAACTAAATCATTAGATTCCAAAATGATATTAAAATTAATAATATTATGGTTAGACAATGGACAAGAAGTTATTAATAAATCATCAATTTTAGAAAATAACCCACTGGAAGTAAACACTTTGCATTTGTTTGAGAACCAAAATCTAAACAGTGTGTATAATTAAGGGATTTTGTCAATTTTAAATCATATATATCTCTCAAACTCAACGAATTTATAAAATAATCAAAGTGTTTATCAGCTGCAAATATTCTAGGCTTTGTATCTTTGGAAGTGTCATGTCTTGATAAAATCCAATTGAAATCACCAGCTAATACTTTTTAGCCACTCTAGCACCAATCCTAGGAATTAAATAAGCATTAATAAATGTATAGTATTTTTCTTTATTTCAACTACCACCAATCCAAGCATACTATTTTTATTAGAATAAGTATCAGCCACTTTGGGCATAATCAACGACTTCTTCCAAAGTATGAGTGCCTCTCCCTTATGAACAAAATTGTGAGCCCACTAAAATTGAATAATCTTTAAATAGCAATCTATTTAGATCTTTAGACAACAAATGTGTTTCTTGTAAAAAGAAAATGTAAGCTTTATTAACATTTAAGTATTTGATTAAGTTACCTCTCTTTATAGGATTATTAAGACCACTGATGTTTAATGAAATACATTTGTAAACTGGCATCTTTAAAGATAATTAATTTTGAGAGAATAGAGTTATGCGTTAGACTGAAAAAGTTACATTTAATTTCAATAAAGTTTGTTATGGACAAATTCAATAAACTAACAAATAAAAGAATAATTATAAAAATATTTATATCTCCTAGCAAGAAATAAAAAAATCCTGGTTTGATGAAGTTATCACAAAAAAACACTCACTACCATCTCCATAACCCTATCCAATCTCGATCTATTGCTACCACTTCAAAATAGGAATTAAATCTCAGTAAAAATTAGAAAATAATACCCACTCATATATGTTACACTATATAAAGACTAACTAAAATATTATAACATTCCTTCAGATATTAAATCATTATACCGATTCATATTCATTAAGTATATATAAATCCAATGAAAATAAAATCTGTAACATCCCTTATAACATTTCTCAACCCATATCAGAACCTACTTATAACATAAAACTCATAAATACTAACAAATCTGTTAGCAACATTTGCACACTACTTCTATTTAATATATATAAGCCATACAATAAGATAAAACTTAAATATAAATAATAAACTCCATATTCACTCTATTAGTTCTTCAAAATTATCTAATGAGAAATTTGTGTATTTTGTGTGGAATGCATGTCATCTATATAGTATGTATTGTAATAATTGAACAAGACTTAAGTACAATTTAATTTTTTCAACATCAATCTACAGCCTCCCTCCACATTGTCACTAAACTGTTTTAAAATGAGCTTCAAACAGCATTTTTATCAACATCAAACTTCCTTCTTGAGCTAGTAGTTATCACATTCAGACTTTATTCCTATTAAAATATGGCTAACTACAGTAACAGTGGCACAAGCAACAAGTCATTAACACAATGTTCAGCATCACAAAATATCAGTTTGATATTGATCTTTCATTTGCAGCATTAAATCTGAAAAACAACACAGCCAAAATTAACAGCACAAGCACACCTCACTTTGTTATCTGATCCCATACTTGAATAATTAAGATTAGGAAAATAAATAAACTAGAATCAGGGTTATTTACTAATTCAGTTCTAAATGTACATTTATTTATATGATACTGTTGTCTAAGGGAATCCACTAATGCATATCAAATATTTTCCCCAGTAATGTTCAGGCAAAGTCAAAGCACCCACAATAAATCAACATTTACACTCCCCAAAGTTGAACACCATATCAAAATAAATAAAAGTATTGTATACATGTATATGCCATAAACTATACTGTAGATTTTAATAAACAGTGAGTTGTTTTGTTAAAAAATGCATTTCCAACAAAAAGCAGTACAGACTGTAAAAGAAATAATAAAAATATTAGCTTTGAGTGGAAATACATAAGAATAAAGGGATAAAAACAGCTGCAAACCAAGGAGATACATAAAAACAGAAGAATTTAGTCTGAAGCATACCTCTCGGTCATCCAGATCTCTGGCTTATAACTTTTATATTATCAACATCCCATTATATACCAGTCTAAAACAATTGACAACTGTAGAGGAACATATTATCATAAATCAAAAAGTCACGGTTGAATGCAAAAAAAGTTTATTATTTAAGGGTTCTCATTTTTGCTTGTCTAAACATTCTAGCAAAATGTGGTTGCAGTCTTTTGAAATTGATATTGTTTTCCTTGTGCTTGACAAAATTAAGCCATTGTTCCAATATTATCCCCAAATGTTACATCAATGACAACACTGCTGTATTTTACAGTGTTATTCCTCCATCCAAAAGCAGCACTGCCTTAATATTTTGAGAGAAATATGAATAACTCACTAAATTTACTGCATCTAATTATAATGACATTGGCAATATATTTATATAAGGGGATCAAATAAACAAATATCAGACCAGGACCATTGCTTCCCTACTTAAAAAGTTAACTAAACTTCATATTTATACAAGTTAAACTGTTTAGATTTGCTATCAACCATTTCTAAAGCCAAAGAACCCAAAATGTTCTGTATGTTGGAGGGGATATGACATTACACATTTCTTGTTCTAACACAGATTTAATGTTAGATGTATGAATTTTAATATTAAAAAACTTAATGAAATATGTGTCCCTATATTTGACTTGAAATAGTTACATTTATGTATTTGTGAACTGTAAATGAATAATGGAAGGCAGAGAAAAGGGCCAAAAACAGTGACAACATTTAAGAATGTATGTGATCAGAATAAGGATCTTGATAACTACCAGCCTCAATATTTTCTATTTAATTGATAGAGTTATGTGTACATTTGAGAAAAAAAAACATTACATATGCCAGTAAACCATTCAAACTATTAGTGACATTTTTAACCTGGCATAAGCTTGTGCAACTTGGGAGTTGTTAACAATAGTTTAAAGGGTTGCTGAGTGCAAGGACCCCTGTATAAGAAGGGTGTGGTGGAGCCATGCCTTCTCATGTTTAAAAAATGTTTCTGATTGTCTATTTCAACAAACAGGTTCAAATGCCTGGGCTTCACTAAAAAGCTAATTGTGGAAAAACTATATACGAGAAACAGTACAAAAACACTTCTTTTCTCAGTACAGATGATGTAAGCAAATTAAGTTTTCAAAGTTTATATAGAAAAAATGAACACTGACATTCATGTTCAAAATAATCCACCAAGGAAGATGGTGTTACAGAATAAATGATCAAAAGCATCTCTTACCACAGCCCTCCAGTTTTACATAAAAACATACATCTCTCCTTGTCCAACAACCATGGCATACATTGTGTAGACCTCTCCCAAAACACACACATACACTCGCACACACAATAAATGGAGAGGCTAAACAGCTGTTGTTTACAAACCATATATGTAAACATTGTGGTACTAAACTACCTTTATTTAGAAATGGTACTGTTTTAGTGTAACAGATAACACACTTGCTTGAAAATAACAAGGGTAAGTAACTGACAATATCTGTGCCAATGGAAAAAATGCATGATGGAAAGCAACCACAACTAAGGATTACAATTTTATAGATTATTTTATTATTAAGAGCTATATCCAGCTACTATAATAATGCATTATAATTTGCTATTGCCTTTTGTATAGAATTCTGCTAATACATAGAAGTGCTGATATGTACTTCATTCAAACTGCAGTTGCACCAAAAAGTCAGCAACATCTGAACATTCTGAAGCATGTCCTTCCTGTTTCTTCAGAGTTGAAACATCTTGGTGCATTTCCTCATTCGGGATGACTCTAAGCTGAATCTGGGCTACTGAGGTGAGTATAACTTATCTCGTGGCACCTTTAACTGCTTTCTTTTAACAAAATTTGTTAAGAAGCAGGAATGTTTATGACAGTTATTTCTTATTTTAAAATATGACTCACGATCACACAAGATGAGCCACAGATCAAGCCAAACCATCTAAACAGACCAAAAATACTTTGCAACCTCAAAAACTCACAACCAAAGCACAAAAGCAAATCAAATAATATTCAAACTATACCATCAACTATATTAGTAAAATTAATAAAACAGTAATATTTACATACATCTTACACAGCCACATACACCTCCAAAGTCTGACATCAGCTGCAATGACAATCAAAACCCAAAGACTACTACAGAAAAAAGCAGAGCCATCACAGCAAGACAATTCATCAAGATGTTGAACATTCACACAATGTATTAAATAAACATTCCAAACCAAAGCATTTAAATAACACAAAAACATATTATATTAATTAACTAAAAGAAAGAAAACAACAATAAAAGACTACCAGTAAAATGCAGATAAGTTACCAGCAATAACAATCCAGTCACCACCAATGGCAAGCCATACATAACCCACCAAAAAATATTAGATATATAGAACCAAGCAATTATTATTGTTATCAAAGTATTTATATGGATGAAAATATTTTACCTTGTTATTTGTTTTGGTTCCCAGAAGAAATTAAACCAGTATTCAAAACAACAACAGAACAATACAGACAAAATATATTGTCATTACTTCTCTTTTAGTTTTTGTTGTTCTTTTCTTTAATTGTTCATTTCTAGTTACTTGTCTCTTTAAGCTAGTTAGAGACCAGTCCATTTCTTCAGGGTTGTCTAAAAGTTTGCTTTTCTGAGTAAAATCCAAGGCATCTTTAAGTGTGTTAAAAGTTTTTTGTCCTTCAGAAAGAAAAATCTTTATTCTTGCTAGGAAAATAATTTGAGATTTAATGTTCATTTTCTTTAGGTGCTTAATTAAAGGAATGCATGCTATTCTTTTACAAATCAGTGATGAAGAATGATCATTATCAAACCTGATATTATTTCCCTTTAATTTTACTGGAGAATTTGACCAGGCTGTACTTAATACCAGATCTTTATCTTGAGTTTAAATAAATTTAACAATTATAGATCTTGGAGTGAGTTAATTATTTTTAAATAAGAATTTGAAAAAGACCTAAGTGCTCTCTCTATGCCATAAGAGAGTGATTCTGGCAGATTTAAAGTGTTTGTAACAAGTTATTTAGTAATTGTAGCATGTTATCCCATTCTTCTTTCTCTGGTATCTCATATATTCTGATATTTTCCTTCTAGATCTACTTTCCAGATCTTCTACCTTTTCCAAAAGCAGAGTATTTTGTTTCAGGATGAATTCAACATGGTTTTCATTTTCAGTAAACCTTCCATCTAAGTCATTCATTGATGCTTCTATAGTCAAGATCTGAAGTATTTGTTTCTTAATGACTTAATTTAATAAATCCAGTTGCTTCCTACAATCTTCTTGTATGTTATCCATTTTACT
This sequence comes from Protopterus annectens, assembly GCF_019279795.1. Taxonomy (NCBI): domain Eukaryota; kingdom Metazoa; phylum Chordata; order Ceratodontiformes; family Protopteridae; genus Protopterus; species Protopterus annectens. The sequence goes on from NC_056748.1 coordinate 666,240,527, forward strand.
TTTAAGCTTATCCATTTTGACTGAAGGATCCTGAATACTTGCAAGGATAGTTTATTCCTTCTTCATCAAACTCTCATGTGAAGAAACTTTTGAATGGCCCATATCTGAAACTTGTTTGAAAACTTCTGACAGGAAAATGAGTTAAAAAACCCAAAAGCTAGATGTTCTGCATAATAGTATTACACTATTGCTTTAGATGAATAAAATTAGTTGTAATAAACATTTTCTATACTGTAACATATATAATTTTGTCAGAGTAACTGGAGAAGCAGAGCAATTTTTTATGCTGCTAACAGTTCACTATCTTGGCTACGCCCCAAATGTACTGTTGTTTTTCAAAGTCAATGTCACACTGACTGCCCCATTTTATGGTTACAATTAATGACAAAAAGAACATAACAAGACAATGTTCCTGTGGAAAGAGACACTTCTAGCTTCTGGCATTAGAAACAGAATCAGCAAGTTATTTTAGAATTATATGCATTAAATATTAAAGAATAGTTTCCATTCAGATGGTTCACAAATGTGATATGTAAGCTGAGAGACTGTTTCTGGCCTAAAAGTGTTAAGACAGACTTCTAATATAGCTTAACACCTCTATTTTTTGTTGGGATAGCAGGTCAATATTTGGAAACAGAAGGAAATCAAAATAGTTATTTTGAAGGTCTGAAGCTGTATGCTGTGGCCTGTGATTCATAACTTCACACTGGTGAGAAAATATTTTGTGGTATGGGTTAAATGACACAAACTTAAAACATTAACTATTTCATCATTGTTGTGAGATCATACTGTATGCAGAATTACAAATCACACATCAGTGAATTTGTTTATGCCTAAAGAAATGTAAAGGTCGCTAATTGTAACAGTGGAAATGAACATGTGAATGTAAGTACCTATATATTAAAGGAGGTATTCATAGTCCTGTGGTAAACATAAGCCTAACATGAAATGGTAAATTGCATTGCTGTGCTTGCAATAAGCTGAGTATGAAGAAACACCACTGGGTTGAGAACTTCTTGGTCCTGCAACAAAATGCTCACAGTAGTATCACACAGCTGAAGCGAGTTAAAATGAGTAAAAACCAATAGATGTATGTGCAGACTAAGCCATATGACAATGAATTCACAAATGCTTTTGGCCATTTTTCACTAGGCAGTTATATATGTAAACCTGTGCAAGATTCTTAAGAACTTCTGCAAGAACCTGCACTGAGCTGAGCTGGTCTGCAGTTTACCAAAAATGTTTTAAGGTTTCTTCTATTCTCTATAAGGAATATCCCTATAATGATACCCTGTTTGTTTTTTTACAACATTGGAAAGGGGTAAGAGAGGGAAACAAAGGGACAAACAGAAAGATCACATTAAAAGGAGTGTGCAGGAGGAGGTATGAGAGGATGGGCACTATCTTTTTGTGAGGGAGAGACTCCCCATTTTCCAGTGTTTTCTTTTTTTAAGAAAGAAGTTGGGAAAGGACTACAGTAGAGGCTGTAGAGAGATGATTAGGTAAGAGTTAAGGCACACACAAAAATAATGGCAGGCAGGACACACAGAAACAGTACGATAGGCTGATGTTGGAGTGAACAAGATATGCAGATGGCAGACAGACACAAAAGGGGAGGGATCCAGGAACCAGATGCCATCCCAGTCTGGAGGACCTCAATTATCACCCTCACTGTTGGATGAGGTACAGGGGACCCTAATGGTGTGGAGGTGGAGGCCTCCAGTGATTCGATGGCTGGAGCTGACAGGGTCAGTAAGTCTTCTACTCACTGCAGGAGAAACTTCAGTGGTTGCATGTGCCTCTCCACAGCCCTCTCAACTACTGCCTAAACCAGGCCCTGAAGCTTATGGTGTTTATGGCTTACCTGGCTGCTATGTACCAAGGAGTTCACAGGGGTGAAGCCTTTGGTCCCACCCTGCGAAAATATCCTCAGGTAGGTAGAAGAAGTGGTGAGTGGTCCCTCACCTGAGAGGCATGTATCTAAGTTGTCCCAGGACCTTCTGGATCTGTAGAAAACATTAACAAAAAAGGAAGAAAAGAAAAAAGGAAGAGAGAGAGAGAGAAGAAGAAATGTACTCATAAGTGTTCTGAAGAAATTTTGTTTTATTTAATAACAGTAAATGAACCCTTTACTCAATTAATCAGAAATTCCTATTAAGCAACTCTACATATTTTTAAATTATTAATTAAAATAATGGATTCTTACAACTTCTTGATGGTACTAGATATTATGGTTTCTTATCTGATATGAATTAAGAAATCTATTACTTTGTGTAATGAGATGTCATAAGCAACATGCAATGAAATAATGCAACAGTAAATACTGACAACTACTGTTTCAGTGGCAAGTAATGGTTCCACTACAAAACTATTGATTATTGCTATATTACGGTTCCTTCTACTTCACTAGTTCAGTATAATGCAGTTACATATCTGTTTTTATGTAGTTACTGTTGGACTGCTGATCTGAAAGTGATAATCTTTGAAAAACATCTTGATGCTATATTAATGAATGATACCACTTTTTTCAAAGAGAAATATTCAGCATTTTTATTCTTACCAAATGTGATGCACTAGCCTGGCAACTCTCCACTGGTGTTGGTTCCTACTATATTCAACCTCCTCAGATGCTGTAGAGATAAGAGAAACATAAAAGAAAATGAAAGTTGCTTACTCATCCCACTTATGTGCACATCAAGGCTGAAAGCAATTCAGTATTTACAAGTTCTGTTATACTTACTAATAAATGTTATAACTGATAACACACCCCCTTTCCCCTTCATTTTTTATTTTCTAAAAGACTCCACTGTTGTGTTCTGATGATATGCAGTATGTCACTCTCTCAATGTGTGACTGGGCCTTGGGAAAGTGTTAATTGTAAAACTATTGCAAAGCTGGGAAGGTATGCATCATGAAAAAGCTATTGTGGTATTTAACAAACTGTTACAGCCAGCACTGAACATTCATGAGATGATACATTCAGAAGCAATGGAGTATCTGCAGAGAGGCTGGCGGTTGCTTACTGATTCATTTCTGAAAAGTAGACTGCTGTGGCAATCTCATCAGATAGTTTCAAGAAGGCCATATTCCTGCTCTTGTTGATAACCTTATAAATATTTTCAAATTTACCAGTCTAAGGTGCAATGAGTTATCCACCTTATTGTTCAGTTCTACGTATTTGATTATAGGATTGATATTAGCACTATGACATGGTAGTTTATTATTAATTCTGTATGCCAATGAACATGTTTGAAAGTGTTGCAATTTTCATGAATGCAATCATATGGAATTATATGCAGTGCAGCTATTTTTTGCACAACTCCCACCTTCCCCAGGCTTCCTTGGTGTATGCAGCCATTGCTAAAGCTTACGAAAGTTCAGGAATCACAAAAAAAGTACTAAAGTGAGTCTAAATGGTCGAAGGAACCTAAATGCACAAACACACAAGGTCACAGAACCTCCAGCAGGAAAAATACCAGCACTAAACAATTAAAATAAAAACAAAAAGTTAAATCAATAAGCATTTTTGTTTTATTTATGCTTAAAACTTCTTCAGATCCAATACATAAAAGATGTTCCTTCATTTAAAAACTTCAACAGTCACCTGACAACCAAGCCTCCCCAAAGATCAGCTATATTTAAAGGAATACACACTCCTAAAGCAAACTTGTACAACTGCCCCTAACTGCACTATTCAACAATATACATAAAATAAATATAATTTATTTAAACCAAATAAATATATAAAAACATATATAAAATACATACATACATATCATCTCTCTAAAGACTTAAGTTTTAAACCGGGCCACACACGTGCATTTAAGTAAAGCTACCAATACAAGTCATACTTATCCAATTGCAATGACCATGGCCCCCATGTTCAATTTTTGGCAGTTCTTCCACAATAACAAATTTAAATACATGTTCAGGATACTCTACAATATGTCTTGCTAAAGCATTAGACAACTTTGCTTTTTTTATTTCATATAAATGTACACTAATGCAATCACTAAGCTGATGCTCCATCTTACCTATATAATAGGCAGGACAAATCTGGCATAAGGCCAAATAAACAATACCAGTGGTGCAACAATCAAACAAACCTGTGACCTGCAGTTTCAAACTGTTAATCCTAAAATCTTTACACACCATAACACAATGGCATGTAGGACAATGCCCGGATTTAGACATATGATTTACTCTATGATTTATTTGTGTATCACCTATAATCTTTGACCTAAAACTATAGATTTCAAATTCTTTCCCTTTCTATAAGTTACCTATGGTTTCTGACTTACTTTATCCAAAACTGACTTATTCTCCTTAAAAACACCCAGTTTTTTCAACAATTTTTCTAATAGTATAGATATCTGTGTTAGACTGTATAACCAACGAACTATTGTAAAAAGTATTAGTAACATGTCTCTCTATGCATTCACTAGCTTCTACAATTGGTGATGTAACACAATCTCAATAATTAAAATGCACCTACAAATCTTAACAATGACTAGCCAGTAAACTTTATGAAGCTATTAATACAGAACAATTAGCATCATTATAATGAAACTGTGTGAGTGAATGCCCGTGCTTAAGAAATACAGGAATGAACACTTCATAATAAAAACACTTCAAATATGATTCTGACATAGCAGCAATAACACCCCTTTTTATAGCTGCTATGAAACATTAAATTTATACTGGGAAGTATTTCTTGTAAAATTATTGCAAAGTTGAGAAGTTACCCGTCTCTCTCTCTCAGTACATCATAGATATAAGTAAATAGTGTACAGTTAATAGCCTTAAGTAAACATTACTATACTGTATAAGAAATAAAATACAATAATTGATAAATAATAAAAGACAGTTCATCTTCCAACTCCTGCCAAATATCCATTTTTCTCCACTAGGAGCTAGTGGTGGCCTGCTCCAATTTACACAGGTAGGACTCCTGTAGTAGGCAAAAGAGTATTTTGGTTTCCTTGTCAGAGCAGCTTGTGGCACAACCCTGAGATTTAACAGATTGGATCAATCCAAGTTCTTAATGAGAAAAAGTATGAGACAGTGTATACTAGGATGTGAACCACACCCACTCATGTGAGGCATTACTCTGCTCTCTCCATACACTCATTAGGGCTGCTATCTTACTGAAATGATGACAGTGAAAAAGTTTTGTATTTTAACTTCTATCTACCAGCTCTGAACTATTGTTCCTACTCTCCTTATTACCCAGTTTTCTTATATTTCATTAGCTATATAAGACAGCCAAGCCATGTGCAATCGATATAGAAATACACGTTGGACTACATACCTGATTGCATCACATATTTGTCTATATTCTCATTTCTCCTGTTTTGTTGACCATGTTTGTTGTTATATCATACATCTCACAGTTGTATTTTTATTCTCACATTAAATAACTAGTTTTTTAGGTCTTCTGAATCTTTTCTCCCCAGACTTTCCTTTCGGTTTAGGGATCAAAACCCTTCTGCAATATCAACAGAATGATTTGGAGGGGCAGGTATACTGGAGGATACTGCTGCTGTTGAACAGACTTTCCATACACATAAAACAAAGTTTATCCCTGTTAATTTTAAAGTACAACATACAGTAGATCTATGGATGGGAAACAGAAAATTTACTCCAGGACTGCCCCCTGTACTACTAATGGACAGAGGCAGCAACTAAATGTTTTATCCCATGCATGAGTCCCCTCAAATTATCCCTGGTATGATCCCAGTTATTCTCATTAAGGGTAATATATAATTATCAACTATGGGATGGGTAAGGCCAATCTCTGACCAAACAGGATAGGTTATTTTGAGTACAAAAAGGGAAACTGGCTAAGCTTAAAACCGCCCACAAGGGCAGCTAGCCTAGTGCGCACCTATGAACCACTGCTGAAAAGGGTATCTCATCATGCTCAGTCTGATTATCCTAGTAAACAAATACAATCAATCAATAAATAAACAACCAAGTAAATAAATAAATAAATAAATAAATAAATAAAATTAACAGACCATAGTCTCTTGGAGATCCAGTTTTTTCTTTGGTAATTATATCATTTTTTTAACTAAATGGAAACCTTTTAGGAATAAGATATTGAGGCATACCAGTGTGTCACTCATTTTTTTATTTCATTTTTTTTTCTAAATAAATGATGGTAGCCTTCTTTGAATGTTATATCAGAGGTGTGTTTTAGGTGTCTTCAAAGCAGTTCAGATATATTGAAAGTGATTCTGGTAAGACGGGGTCATACAAAAAAATTCTGTATTAATATCTCAGGGAATGCTTTATTTTAAAGTTATGTGATATGCTGCATGTCCTCTGTGGTAAGGAAATAAGGTAAGGGTCAAAGACAACACCTTTATTTACTTGGGTTTGGTATTAGACAATTTTAAAATTGCATACATGTCATGCATAAGGTATAGAATGCTGGAATGTAAATGTGGTGCAAAAGGTGCTTATGGATGTTCATAAGGTAAATGCAGCTCACCCACAGGAAGCCAAAGGCATTAACACCTATAAGAGGGGGCACACATATGTGCTATAAAGTAAATCATACAGCTCTGCATGGCTAAGCCTCATTTGCATAATAAGTTTTGAAATCAGCCTCAGCTTATGCCAACCAGCTTCAGTCCACCATTTTAAACTTTTGTGGGGTCATCGCTTCTGCAAAAGTCCATGAAAAGCACAGATGAACCAAAACAATTTACTAACAACAGGGATAACTAGGAATTATTAAGAAAAGGCAGTTAGTGTAATTTAGTATGATCTCTACAACAGTAGCCTATATTTACTGGTAAGCCATGATATTTTATAACATTTTATCGGATTAGCCATGAAATGTTTGGGAAAGTGTAAGGTGCTATTTTTAGTGCTGTCTACAGGTGTCAAGTGGCTTACTGCAAACAATGGTCTCTGGCAATGGGTAACACCCAGGATCAGATAACTGGTCACCTTAATTTAATTAATTACTGATATACATGAGCTAGTACTTTATGGAAAACAACCATGGCAGGGCTGGCCACCCAGCAGTGTAAACATTGGCTCTAGATGATTGTTACTCTTGAAGTGACACCCTGTCCCCATGTGTAAAAAAATAAGAAAAATGGGTTCCAGATGGTTTGATGGATGAATGAACATATGGATACATGAGCTAGTAATTAATATACTGACTACCACAACCTCATAGCAAACACATGGGGTTTGGCATAATGGTTAAGGTCTTCACCTTATAAACACAAGGTACATGGTTTGATTCTTATCACAGGTTATTAGCTAGTCTTAAAATGACCCTTCAGGGTCACCTATGAACCTACACGTTTTATTAATGCAGCAGCAAAGTACAAAATATAGGAAGTACTATCAGGTAAAGCCAACCCCAAAACTCAGAATGAATTCTCCAATGTGCTTAACAGCCTTTCCCTTTCTTTTTCTAATATGGTGACAAGCATGATCCATGTTTCATTAAAGTATCATACAAGGTAGACAGTTGCCACTTCAATATAATATGTGACTGTTGGCTACAACTTGATGCAAGGAATGAGATACAAGAGCAACAACTTTAGTCTTTATGAAAATCATATCCTCATGGATGCTGCGATGACATATGGGAAATGCCTGTTTGGAAAAGGGCGTCCAAAATAGGCAGAGAGAGCTAACACAGGGAATCAACTAGTGGCTGAAACGGGGGGTAGAAATCACTCTGACACAATACAGGAAAAGAACCAGTGATATGTTCGGATATGCCAGGAGAAAAGCTATACAGAATGCAATTGCCCATAGCAGCATTGTTGCTGGTCCTTCCAGACTCCAGCCTTTAACACCAGATTAAGGGTACTTTCAGTCCATAAGTAATAATGATCTGAATGCAGATGAGGATTGTGCTGGAATTTTTAGTGATGGCATTAACACAGGACTTTCAGAACCCTGGAGCAACCACAGTTGGACAGTGTGAAGGTTAGAATGTAGTTCATTTTACAAAATTATGCTAAGATATATATGGCAGCACAGTGGTTTATGGGGGACACAATGGTGCAGTGGGTAGCACTGTCACCTCACTGCAAGAAGCTCTATAGTTTGATTCTTGGTTGGAGTGCCTTCTGTGTGGAGTCTGCATGTCCTCCCTGTGCTAACTTGGGTTTTCTCCAGGTACTCCAGTTTCCTCCCAAATTCCAAAGACATGCAGTAGGTGGACTGGACACTCTAAATTAGTGGCAGGCATGAGTATGTATGTGTGGTATGGAAGAGCAATCCTGGCAGGGATAGCCACCTTGTGGTGTGAACACTGACTCTAGATGATTGCCATTGTAGAAATTACACCGTAACCCCATGTTGAATAATGGGGAAAAGGGGTTGTGGATAAATGAATGGATGGCTAAGATATATATGGCATGGCACATATCACCTGTATATGTTTCTTCACCAGGTAAACCATCAACTTCACACGTGGCACAAAGGCTAGAGACAATGCATGGTATGTGTAGTTGCCTTATGTATATCGAAAAATAATTCAGCCTGTTACATGCCGCATTAACTTCACCTTCACATATTTCTTCACAGAGTCAGCGCTAAAAACAACATCATTCTGTGTCTTAGCACAGCAGGCTGAAGCTGACAGCAGATGGCTGTTGATAATGACTCCATAACTCTCATACTCATAAAATAGCCTGGGAATAGTGGTACACAGTCTCAAAGCATACTGTCAGGGCCCTCTACACCACAGTGGGTGGATAACTCCTTTGGAAGTGACACAGGTTCATACACTCAGCAGAATGAGGACATGACATTATAGTAAGGGGGACAGCATGCAGCTCAGCATCTTCTTGTGCACAGTCTGAACCCCTTAGTGTATAAACTACACTTTCAGAGGTAACAGTATGTACTGTCACATCTGTATACAGAGGTGCCAAGTGAGGACAGATTAGACAGTTAGCTTCACAGACATGCAAGGCCTTGGCTCCTATTACCAGAAGTGCTGTCTTAGTTCAAGCCCAAGTTATTGCCACTGAAACTCAGATAGAGATAGTTAGAGTACTGTAGGGAATACATGAGGAATTTCACCAGTACATAAAATGATTGATGCTAGGGAGAATGCCATGATGATTCTTATGCATAATATGGTTGCACACACAACATCCATGTCAGCTCCATGGAAACACTGGCAAAGGCTTACAAGACACACAGTGGGAACACAGGTGGATGAAAGCAGAGAACTGTCAACATATGTGCTGTATGTGTAGGGTGGACACCAAGTGCATTTCAACAAAGTATTGCAGGCACTCCTGCGGATTCCCCATGAAGAAGGTAACTAAGACCCATGAGACTTCCATAACACTTGGTAGAACCTCTCAGTCAGACTCTGGTAGCATGGGTAGGTCAATGTCAAGAGGCTCACCTGCATCCACTAGATCCTGTCAATGAATCAACGCAACATAAACTCACATAGCAGCACTTACTCTCGATCTATGGGACAATCACCCACACCATCCTTGGGGGACATTATACATGACATCTTATAAATATGATATTCATTTTGAACATCAGTAAGAATAAAACAGTATACATCCAGCAGTTCATTTCCACACACTACTACTGATGCAATTTTTACTAAAATTTCAAAAACAGGAAAAAAAGAATGCCACTGGCACATCTCTCAACCTCTTTGGGCAAGAACTCTAGATAAAGCCATAAACAATGGGGTGAAAAAGACCCCAAATAGAGGCACTTTTTAAATATTGCTCTTACAAACTTAGAAAGTTTATAGAATAACAGGTTTTATGTTAGCATGAATTTTCTGAAGGGTATGAAATCTGAAACTCAAATGTCTGGCATTATTTTCTGACTTCCAGTCTTTAATGACTTGGCAATGTTTTGCCAGAAAATCAGTTTTATGAAAAATGGAATAAAAATATGAAACAAAAGTCTGGACATTCTGTGAAAATCTGTACAGTTGAGAGGTATGGGGTAAAAGAGAGAGAGAGAAAATACTTTTCTAATGCAAGTAAAATATTTTTCCAATGCAAGTAATTTGAGTACAGTTGGATTCATCTTACTCTGTTCTGGACACTGCAGTGAAAAAATATCAGTATAGCTGTAAACATTTTTCATAACACCTGCAATTGTTCACTTTAGTCAAACCCTGCCAGTATAGTTGTGCCACTTAACCCTCAACACTGAACAAATGATGATTGCTGATAAACTTAATAAAACACAGTTCTTTTTGTTGAAATATAAAAAATGTCTGATATACAGTGTGGTCTGACCATGCATCACTCAGTATAACACACAAATAACACTGCATGCATCAAGGATTATCAGTATAAATATATTTTTTTTCACTTTCACTAAGTTAATGTCATAGGTTCATAGGTTGGTACTAGGCTATTGGCCCTAAGGCCTATACAAGCCTAACCATAACAATTCCCTGGCTGTTTCTTCCCACAATATTTACTTCCCTGGACCACTGTCTAGCAGGGTGACTGACATGATCCCCGGGGTGAATTTCCTATCTCCCATCCAATCGTTAAGGTTCCTTTTGAAGAGAGCCAAAGAGGCGCTCTGCTTGACATGTATGGGCAGTCTATTTCAGAATCTGGGGAGTCTTTGAGTCAGGAAACTATCCTTCCTGCATGTTTTGTTTATTGTGATGACAAGGTTTAGGTTCCTGGAGCATGTGGCTCTGAGGGATTGGGATTTCTTTAAGTGTAGCATGTCCAACAGCTCTGGGTTTGACATGGCCTTGTATGTTAAGCAGAGATCGCCTCTGAATAGACAATATGCAACAGAGTATAGCAGGAGTCATTTTTAGACAGTCAGCATAGGGCATCTGCTTTAGGCCTGTGATTCTTTTAGTGAGGCATTTCTGTGACCTTTCCAGTTGTTGCAGATGTCTTGTGAGGTACATCCCAAACAGAGCATTGTACTCTATAATGGTTCTAATGAGGGATGAATACAGTGGGACAATGACCTCCTTTTTTCTGGATGAAAAGCCCTTAGTGATGAGGTGTGCCACATAGAAGGATTTCCTGATTGTTGTGGCGATGTGGTTATCAAAGGGGAGACCACTGTCCACCTGTGTCCATAAGTCTCTTATCACACGCTTAATGTTTAGTGTACTGCCACCTATGTGGTAATTCACTGATACATGTTTTTTCCCAAAGGGGATAACTATATATTTCTTGGCATTGAGCTTGAGCCCATGGCTCTGACACCAAGTATATTCTTCTGTAAGGCCCTTTTATAGAATATTCACATCATTTGGGGATTCAATAATGGCTCCCAGTTTGCAGTCATCTACGAAATTTGTTAGCATGAGTCCCTTAGTGTTGGCCTGTACTTTGGAGAAGTAGATGCCAAACAAAAGCGGTCCCAGGACTGAACCCTGAGGTACTCCGCTTGTCACTTGTCTGGAGCTGGATTTGGAGTTGGCTACTTTTACAGTGTGGGTTCTGTCAGTAAGCCAGTTGGCAACCCATCAAATGATGTAGGGATTAATGCCCAGCTTAGTAAGTTTATCTATGATTCCAGAGTGGGGGATGGTGTTGAAGGCCTTGGAAAGGCCCAAATAGGCTGTGTGGACCACCTTACCCTTGTCCACACTCTGGAGACTGATTTGAAGAAGTCAGTCAGGTTCAGGAGACAAGATCGGCCCTTCACAAATCCAAACTGGGTGGGGTCCAGTGTTTGTAGGTCCCCAATCTCTTTGTTTATAAGTTACATGATAATACATTCCATGGCCTTGCAGATCAGGCTCATCAGACTGATGGGGCAGTAGTTCCCAGGATCCAAGGTGGATCCCCGCTTGTGGAGTGGGATAACTGTAGCTGTGTGCCACTCAGTGGGCACGAAGCCTGAGGTGAGGCTATGATTAAACATGACACTTAGGTGAGGTGCCGGTTCATTTTGTAGTTCATGTAGTACACAGCCCAGGATGTCATCTGGTCCCATGGATGTTGTATTCTTAACTTTGGAGAGTGCGGTTTTTACCTCTCTGGCCATTATTACTGGAATTTGGCAATCTTTTGGTATTGAGATGGGCCCCTTTAGGGGATGAGAGGGGGGTGAAGTTGACACTGAATCGATCTGCCAGGATATTGACAATATCCTTGGGATCAGTATATTTAATGCCATTCTGTTGTAGCTCAGAGCAGATTTGAGCATTGCCATTTAGATTCTTGACATAGCTATAGAATGCCTTGTGGTTCTCTTTGGAATCTTTGGCAATTTTATTTTCGTAACTAGCTTTGGAGGATTTTATGAAGGATCTCAGCTTCTTACTGAGGCTGGTAAGGGAGTTGTTTGCATCTTGGGATTTTCCTCTTTTCTGCAACAGTTTCTTCCTTTTGTTGTAAAGTTTGTTTATGGCAGGGGACCACCAGACTAGCTTCCTTTTTTTGGAGGAGAGCAACTTGGTTGTATTTGGAATGGCACGATTCATGCACGAGTGGATGTGCTCGTACAGTGCCTTAGTGTGGGATTCAGCAGTCGAACTTTCAGTTCCCGTCTGCATGGGTGTTATGAAGTTTGTCACTTCTGACTTGAGTAGCATGATGTTGGCTTTGGAGAAGTCTTTTACGGAGGTTTCCTTACTGGAGCATAGGGGAGGGATATGGATGTCAAGGGTGATTAGCTTATGGTCAGACCTGAACAATGAGGGGGTGACCATAGGTGTGGAGCATCGATTTCCCATGTTGGTAATGACCAGGTCTAGGATATTGGAGCCCCTGGTGGGACTATGGATTAGTTGATCCAAGGCATTGGAATTTATGAATTCCAAGAACCGTTGAGCAAAGGTGTTGGTACAAGAGTAGTTTTCCCAGTTAATGGGAGGGTAGTTGAAATCACCCAGTATTAGGGTGTTTGGTTGTATCCTAATATTTTCCAGCATGTTTAGAAAGGTGTAGTGAGAATCTTGGGGCATGATGGGAGATCTGTAGCAAGCTACAATTTGGATTGTAATCTTACCTAGTGTTAGCTGCACCTGGAGAATTTCAGATGCATTGTGTTCATAGGTTCCTAGGTTCATAGGTAGGTACTAGGCTATTGGCCCTAGGGCCTATATAAGCCTAGCCAAATGGTACCCTGGCTTTTGCCACCCAAGAAAATTATTTTCCTGTGCCTCTGTCAAGCAGAGCCACAGAAGGGATCCCTGGGGTGAATTTCCTATCTCCCATCCAGTCGTCCAGATTTTTCTTGAAGAGTGCTAATGAGGAGCTTTGTTTGATATAGATAGGTAGTTTATTCCAGAGTATGGGAAGTCTCTGGGACAGGAATCTATCCCTCCAGCATGTTCTGTTTATTATAGGGACAAGGTTTAAGGTCCCTAGAGCGTGTAGCCTGGAGGGATTGGGATTTCTTTAAGTGGAGCATGTCCAACAGCTCTGAGTTTGACATAGCTTTGTATGTTAGGCAGAGATTGCCTCTGAGTAGGTGATATGCGACAGAGTAAAGCTGGAGCTTTGAAGGTCTGCGTAGGTCATCTGTTTGAGGCTGATAATCCTCTTTGTGAGGTATTTCTGCGGCCTTTCCAGTTGTTGGAGATATCTTGTGAGGTACATACCAAAAGGGGTATTGTACTCTATAATGGGTCTAATGAGTGATGAGTAGAGGGGAACAATGACCTCTTTTTTTCCTGGGTGAGAAACGTTTTGTGATGAGGTGTGCCACATAGAAGGATTCCCTGACTACTGTGGCAATGTGATTATCAAAGGAGAGAGTACTGTCTACCTGTGTCCCAAGGTCCCTTACCACACTTTCGGTGTTAAGTAGACTACTGCCTATGTGATAGCTCATGGGTACAGAGTTTTTACCAAAAGGGATGACAATGCACTTTTTGGCATTGAGCTTGAGGCCATGGCTTTGACACCAGGCATCTGTCTCAGTGAGGCCCTTTTGTAGGATGTCCTCATTGTTAGGAGTTTTGATTATGGCTCCTAGTTTGCAGTCATCTGCAAACTTTGTTAGCCAAAGACCTTCTGTGTTAGCCTGTACTTCAGAGAAGTAGATACCAAACAGGAGAGGACCTAGGACTGAACCCTGTGGTACTCCACTTGCCACTGGTCTGAAGTTGGATTTACTTTCACAGTGTGGGTTCTGTCAGTGAGCCAGTTGACAACCCATCTTGTGACATAAGGATTTATACCTAGTTTAGTGAGTTTATCTATAATTCCAGAGTGGGGGATGGTGTTGAAAGCCTTGGCAAGATCTAGATCGGCTGTGTGGGCCACCTTACCCTCATCTACTGCTTTGGTGACTGCTTCAAAGAAGTCTATCAGGTTTAGGAGACATGATCTGCCTTTTGTAAACCTGAACTGGGTAGGGTCCAGAGTTTGGAGATTACCAATGTCATTGTTTATAAGTTCCATGATGATATGTTCCATAGCCTTGCAGACCAGGCTCATCAGGCTAATGGGGCAGTAGTTCCCGGGGTCTGTGGTGGCTCCCCCTTTGTGGAGTGGGATAACCGTTGCTGTGCACCATTCAGTGGGCACAAAGCCTGAGGTCAGGCTATGATTGAACATGGTACTTAGGTGGGATGCCAGTTCGTTCTGTAGTTCATGTAGAACGCAGCCTGGGATGTTGTCAGGTCCCATGGATGCTGTGTTCTTGGCTTTGGAGAGTGTGTTTTTTACCTGTGCAGCCATGATTCCAGGAACTTTGCATTCTTCCGGTATAGAGATGGGCCCTTTAGGGGGTGAGAGTTGGGTAAAGTTAGCACTGGGCCTATCTGCCAGGATGTTGGCAATATCAGTTGGTTCTATATATTTAGTGCCATTGTGCTGTAACTCAGAGCAGATCTGAATGTTGCCATTGAGATTCTTGACATAGCTATAGAATGCTTTGTGGTTGTCTTTAGAATCAGTGTCAATTTTGTTTTTGTAACTAGCTTTGGAGGATTTTATGAGGGATCTCAGCTTCTTACTGAGGCTGACCATGGAGTTCCTCCAGTCATGGGATTTTACTCTTTTTTTGCAACAATTTCTTTCTTCTGTTGTAGAGTTTTTTTATGGCAGGGGACCACCAGATTGGCTTCCTTTTTTTGGAGGATAGCATCTTGGTTCTGTTAGGGATTGCACAATCCATGCACTCGTGTAAATGCTTATAAATTGCATTTGTACAGGATTCAGCAGTCGTACCTCTATTGTCCGTCAGCATGGGTGTCGTGAAGTTTGCCACTTTTGTCTTAAGAAGCGTGAAGTTGGCTTTGGAGAAATGTTTTATGGTGGTTTCCCATGGATGGTGAGGGTGGGATGTGGATGTCTAGGGTGATTAGCTTGTGGTCAGATCAGACCAACGAGGAAATGACCTCTGATGTGGAGCACTGGTTGCCCATGGTGGTAATGACCAGGTCCAGGATTTTGCTGCCCCTGGTGGAGATGTGGATAATTTGATCCAAGGCATTGGAATTTATGAATTCCAGAAAATGTTGAGCACAAGAGTTGGTAAATGAGTAGTTTTCCCAGTTAATGGTGGGGTAATTGAAATCGCCCATTATTAGGGTGTTAGGTTGTTCCCTAATATTTTCCAGAATATCATGAAATGAGGAGTGGGAATCCTTGGGCATGGTGAGGGATCTGCAGCAAGCTACAGTTTGGATTGTGGTCTTGCCCAGAGTTAGTTGCACTTGGGTAACTTCGGATGCATTATGCTGAGCAACTAGCCTGGAGGTGTGGGTATCCTTAATGAATATGGACACTCCTCCACCTTTAGTTTTTCGGTCCAGATTAGGTGGCCGAAAGGTGGGGTATGAATTATAGCCTGGTAATGCAGGGGTGCTCTTTGGAGCCTTGAACCAGGTCTCTGTCACTGCACAGATGTCGATGTTCTCCATTTTAAGGAGTGCCTCGAGTGAGTGCATTATGAGGTTTCGACTTCTAGCATTAAGTAGCATTACCCTCAGATTTTGCTGTTATGGTGATGAATTTGTCATTCCACCTTGCCTAAAAAAGGCAGTATAGGGGTGGCAAGAGCCTTAGCCAGTATCTGGAATCCCAAGGGCAAAAGGTGCAGGCCATCTCTGGCAAAGCATTGTGGTTTTTTGGGCAACTAGCCTGGTGGTGGTGTGAATATCCTTGGTGAATATACACATTCCTCCACCTTTAGTGTTTCTGTCCTGGTTTGGTGGCCGAAAAGTGTGGTAAGAGTTGTAGCCTGGTATTGCAGGGGTGCTCTCTGGAGCCTTGAACCAGGTCTCAGTTACTGCACAGATATCGATGTTCTCCATTTTTAGGAGTGCCTCGAAAAAGTGCATTTTGAGGCTTAGACTTCTAGCATTGAGTAGTATTACCTTCAGATGTTGCATGCTTGTACCTGTTACGGTGGTGGTTTTGTCCTTTGAACTTTGCCTAAAAAAGGCATTATAGGGGTGGCTAGAGCCTTAGCCAGTAACCTGAATCCCAGGGGTGACATGTGCAGACCATCTCTAGCAAAGCATCTTGGTCTGTCGATCATGTCGTCCTAGGCAGACAGATACCTGATTCCCTTTGAATGACACCAGAAGCTTAGCCAACTGTTGAAGTCAATCATTTTGTCCTTATAATGTGGTATAATTCGGGGCAAAGGCAGGATGTTACTCAGGGCTAGGATCATATTTGCCTGGGCCACATGATCCGAGAGCTCTTCCATGTCTCTTTTCATGTAGTCCAGGGAGGTACTTCTCTAGTCATTCACTCCAACATAGGCAATGACAAAGTCATATTTTTACTTGTTGTGGAGTGACTTGAGTGCTGCATTATGTGGTAGATCCTGGCACCCAACAGGCTGCTGACTGTAATTTTCTCCTTGTTCAGCCTGGTGAGTGGGACATCAGTGTGCCTGACTATAGAGTCATCTATGACTAAAGTGTTGGGTACGTTGTCTTGCCTTAGGGGCTGTTGTTGGGTGGCACACCAGCTGTAGACTAGATGCCTCCTCTTTGCCTATGCAGCCATATACCCAGCACTAGCCCACAATAGAGGTTGCCATGTTACTGCTGTAGGCTGAGCATTGTCACTATCATCACTAGTGAAAGAAATGATACAGGGAACTCCCCTGCCACCATAGCTTACTGCCTGTGGCAGCTGCACACCAACCATTGATTGATCATGTTGTGTGTAATGCAAAAGTCAATAAACATCCTGCATGGAGTAGCAGAGTCATAATGGAAGGCACCTCCAGAGTCATCCAAATATTGGAGCCCAGACACTTGCACAGTGACTATGCGTGTCTGGGACAGGGCAGTGATGAACTGCTCTTCGGCAGGTTCCTAGGGATTATGCACTGGTGTTATTAGTTAAGGTTCAAATGGACAGTCTACCACTTGTAAAACTAAAGAGGGAGGGGATACAGAATAAACAATCTACAGATACTGACATACTTATGGTTAGGAACAATAAAATATTTACCATCTAGGTGACACTGTGGAATTCCACCATGCTAGAACAGATGGTAGAGTGAGCTTGCTTACCAAATATGGGAATCATGGGCACTACTAGGATGCTGGGTTAACATGCTAGTGATGTACCTCCATACATCGCACACTACCAGACAGTTCATAAAATGGTAGCCCATATTATCCCGGTAACATTCCCTCAATAGTTCAGATGAGGCCCTAAGGCAACATTGGTGCAATCTGTTGCACCAAGCACCTCAGGAAAGCATGCCATCCTGGAGTAGACATGCATAGTACTGGAGTGGTCCTGAGATGAAATTGAGAAGTAGATATACTGTTTCACATGTAACAAGAGTATGCCGAGGAACTGATAAAGTATTTTGAAGGGATGCCTCATTACCAAATTCTGAATTACTTTTATTTGTCACTGGATCCTGTGTTTGAAGGGAAGAAAGCATGTTAGTATCAGCATTTTCTGTGTGCACAGACAACAAAGTACTGTTAAAAGGACAGTTAAACAGAAATATGTCTGCTCAAGTAACCACACTTGTTGCAATTACTGAAGCATTTAAATTAGCAAAGGACAAAACAGTAACAATTTTCACAGACTCACATTTTTCTTGTGGGGTAGTTCATGATTTTAGGATACTTTGGACAGAAAGAGGGTACCTGACATCAACAAGGGCTGTTATTAAAAACTCTGTTTTTGTTAATGAACCATTAAATGCACCTTTGTTGCCTGTGGTCAAGTGAACCACACATAAAACTGATGATTCCTATATTTCAAATGGCAATGGTTTTGCAGATATGGTGGCTCAATAAGTTGCATTATCTTATCCTGTTCAGGCTTCATTTTTGCAGCAATTGCAGGAAACTAA
Source organism: Protopterus annectens (assembly GCF_019279795.1). Taxonomy (NCBI): domain Eukaryota; kingdom Metazoa; phylum Chordata; order Ceratodontiformes; family Protopteridae; genus Protopterus; species Protopterus annectens. Next base: position 666,258,779 of record NC_056748.1, read on the forward strand.
TGTAACTGTTTCTTTACAGGAATTGCCCTTTTAAATCAAGCTGATGCCTTTAAAAAGATAAGGTGGAATCGTGATGGCTGCAGCTACTCTCTGGACTTATTGTGGAACCTTCCACACAGCAGTCTAGCAGCCCCATGCTCCATTCTAACTCATTTGTTTCAGGCTTATCATTTGCCCTCTCATTTGGGGAAAATGCATTAATAAGACAAGTTTTGACTGATTGGTATACCCCTTACATTTCCGAAATTATTCAGCATTTTGTGAATAGTTGCATTACATGGCTAGATTACAGTGTGTCACAAAGTGTTCCTGTCACTACACAGTCTTTGAAAAAGCCATGGGGACTTTTTTGTTGTGTACAGTGAGACTTTACTGAATTTCCATAATCAGAGAAATTTAAATGTTTTGGTGATTGTTGATGTGTTTTCTAGATGGTTTGAAGCTTACCCTTGTGCTAAGAATGATGTCACTATTGTTGTGAAAAAATGTTTGCAGGAGTTAATTCCCAGATTTTGTATTCCTTGCTTTATTCAATTAGTCAGGAGGACACATTTTCCAAGTCAGGTTGTACAACAAATATATAAGATTTTAAAAGTAAACATGAAATATCATTGCCTGCATAGGCCTCAAGCTTCTGGAAATTTAGAAATGATGAATCAAACTTTAAGGAGGTACAGGAAGTACTTTCCGTATGAAATTCTCATGGGAAGACCTATGCAAATGCCTGCCCACACCGTTGTCCAGATCATTGGAGTTACAAAATGCTGAATAAGCTGTTTGTCTTTATTGCAAGTGTCTTTTCTCTGTTCTACAGTACATACATTTCAGGATTATAGAAGCTGAGAAACAGCCATATCCAGTCTCCTAGCACAATGTATTCCCAGGGGACATGGTCTTCATCAAAACATTTTCCAGGAAGCACTCTCTATAACCATAATGGAATAGACCATTCTTGGTTTTACTTGCAACTGCTATTGCCATCAGATGTGAAGGCTCACCAACTTGGATTCATGTGTCACAAGTCAAAAAAGCCCTTCCTAGAGACAGATATTGACAAGATCTAATTAATGTTCTCCCTTTCATTGATAATAAACCCATTGCATCCTACACCAGAAGGAAAAACAGGGAAACCAATGTATGCTGAAGTGATGTCTAGTGATTCAGCGATGTCATCATGATCAGAAATAAGGTTTAGCGATTCTTCTTCATCAATGTTATCATCAACAAAGTTACCTATAAATTACCTATAAATGAATAAAGTTCAGGTTGGGGTTTGTTTGGGAATCCATGCCATACAGATTACAAACAGAAAATGTATCATCTGTGCTTGCAAATTTTCAAGAACCCTCTCCCGCCCCAGTCTGCTCAATATTCATACAAACATAATTGGGGATGCTATTTTGCTGTTCATCATCATTTTGGTTCATTTTCTTCTTTCACCAGGATCCTGCCGAAGTGCAAACAATTAGAAATTGTTTTATCAGAAATAAGCATTTGACTAAAAACAGAGATAGATGTTTGGCTAAGATTGACCAGATAACACCAGACTGGTATCCTTGTTTAACACTTTCTCTGCTGCATTGCATGCTTATGCAAAGACTATGAATGTCATTAACTATTGGGTGTATGCACATATACCAAATGCACATGATGAGTGTATTCCTTTATTGCCAATACCAGCAAGTCAGACGTTGGAGCAGCATTTCATACAATCTTTTTAACCTAAAATTGGAAAGCTAAAAATGTTTCTTTGCACACTACTACCCCCTTTAGACTGGTTCCACTGCAATTATCACTGACTGTGAAGGGACATACTGGTTATGTTAAAAATGGGAGCCTTTATGTAGAATACAGCAACTGTAAAATATATGATGGGGTGGAAGGTTGGGTATGGCACCATTACATGAGTTTTGCTATACCTGTGGAGATCAAGCTTACCCCTGGTTAACAATAGACTGGTAGGGATGCTGCTCTATAGGCTGTGTTTTACAAACTAATCAATGTACAGAAACTTTACCTCTGCCCTTTAATGCCCACTGAAAGAAACAGATGAAGGACATTAAAAATCCAGTCAGAGAAATAGATGCTTCTTTGGTTTAACATCCCACCCCAGATAAGACTGGATTTAAAGGACTAGCGCACATGGATTAGGGTGATGGTATTATTTCAGGATCAGGAATCTTGCCCACTCATGGGGCAGCGAAGTCAATCTGGGAATAGAGAAAATGGTCTAAACTAACAGAAATATTTAACAATGAAACTTTCAAATCAATAAATCAGATTGCAATTGAAATGACTGCCATGTGCAGTGTGGTGCTGCAGAACAGAACAGCACTTGACTTCACCTTTGCTAGAAGTAAGGGTGGTACATGTACACTCATTAAAATGAGTGCTGTTTGTTTACCCCTGATAATGCAAATGCCATTTGCAATTACCTAGAAATTATACAGAAGGCTACAGAGTTGTCTCATGTAAAAGAGGCTGACAGCTCTCAGTGGGCATTGTTAATAACTTGTTTTCTGGTTGAGAAGAAGTATTTTGGAATTTTTTATGTTGATTGCAATTGCCATTATCATTTCAGGTATTGTTTTATTCATGTGCAAAATATAAATCATGAAACTTCTTAAATCAAGAAAAAATATCAAATTGCAAAATGTGCATATTAAAATAGAGTAGAAACATTGCCACTGACCACAGGTGAAGAAAATCATAATGTAGAACAGGACAGTGAGGAAAGTGTAAAGAGAAATGTTGGACAGATTTATAATAACTTGTTTGAAACTGGGATTGAAACTGAAAATATCCAAACTGTCTTTTTATTTCATCAAAATATAAATGTATTTATTGCTCACAAAACCATTTTAGCTAAGCATCTGTATAAGCATTGTGCATGTCAAGAACAGAAGGAAACAGCATGTGATGAATTTCTGATAGCATGTAAAAAAGTGTCTACCCATTTGAAAATCTGTTGTCATTGTCCAGTCATAAAAAAATATATGAATTGAGTGATGCTTCGTGCATCAAATGGGGGCTTGTGAGGGGTAAGAACTAGGAGGGAAAATGTTTAGTGTGTACATAATATTTTCTCTTTTTGAAATCCATATTGATTCAAGATAGATCCTGTCAGTCTGAGCCTGTCCTTAGTTTTCTTTTTACTGCCAGCGTGGATATTGCCAACATGAATATTGCCAACATAGAAAGTTCCAATGTGAAGGATTGGAACTTGTGCCTAATATGGAAAGGCACAGATAAGGGGTCTGCAGATTCTTGGTAAGCAGAATAATACAAAGATGTTCAGTTTTAATTGGTCAGTGACTATAGTTTAATGGATACAAAACATTCTGCCCAGAAGTATTTGTAGTACAAAAGAATGATGTTTCTTGTGTTGGAGGAGACAGGACCTTGGACTGCTTACTCTCCCACTTAAATGTGTCATTTGCAATAAAGAAGATTATTCTAATCTGCTTAATTGTGCTGAATGACGTTATTTTTTACCTTAACAGTATCCATGAGATAGAAATCTTTGAGATGCCTGTGTCCCCAGTTTGTATCTGTAAGGTCCCCAAGGCCAATATAGTGAGGACTATACACATCCTTGTACCCACAGGTATAGGAAGGCTACATGTCCCTAAATTCCCCATTTATGGGACATACACACTCACTGCCACAACTTTCTGTAAGGGAAATTTTAGTTTGCTTTTGCTTTCTTGTATTTTGTCTTACTTTATTACCTACTTCTATTTTGGATACTGTGATTTGTTTTCTTTACACTGCATTTTACTTGTATTATTCTTTTAATTGCATACTAAAATTTGGAAAGAGACCACAGCTGTGTCTCTTGTGAGTCACACAGAATTTTTAAATGTTTTCCCACCCTCACACTCTGTTACTGTTGTGTTCTTAAACACAATTGTCTTTCTAGTTGTCTGCCCCTTATGTTAATTTGAGCACATATCTCCTTCCCTCTCCCATTTCACTGGTTGTTGTGAGTAAGCACAAAATAAAATTTTGTGAAATCACTCCCCTTCAACTATTTAAATTTATTGGCCATCCCATTGTATTCCATAGAACCAGAATACAAAACCAGAATACAAAAGTCCCCCCCCCCCTTCAATCTATCTTGTTCTTTTAAAATTAGTAGCTCTCCCACTTAGCTAAAGCTTAAGCGACCACCTTTTCCATATCTAGCTGCTTATTGCATACTGCAGTGCTTAAGATATTAACCCATTTTTTTCATCTTAGCGGACCGGAGTTCCGCTGTGGTGACCCCTAACCGGGAAAAGCCGAAAGACACAACAACCTTTAAACGTCTATTGCAAAACCACCAGTTACTGGAGAGCCCACATACTGCTTCTCAGTAGTCATCTGGGGATTAGTGATTCTGTTTTCTCCTGGTGAGAGAAGGAGCATAGGGACATTATTTCCTGGAGACTGCTGATCACCATGAAGCATAATAACTGCTTCATAGGTGATAGCTTGGAATTTGTGCTTATATTCTACTCCTGGTGAGAGAAGGAGCAGACTGCATTGATTCTGCACCATTTCTGGTTGGGCAGTGAGTCTGTGTATGATATTTCTGATTGATCTGGTTGCTATTCAAGGCATCTACCAGGAAAAGGCTACAACAAGCCTACAGAGCCTTGCATCATCTGGAACAAGACTGTGGGCCACCAAGCTGTGGACTGCTTCTCATCTTGGGATTGGCGCTGATGTTTTGCTTCTGGTGAGAAAAGAAGCAAAGGAGCATTGTATGCCAACAGAGTGAAGTTGTGGTGAGACCAGCACTAGTAGTAGTAGCCAGGCAGTAGCCAGTCACATGACCCCCCCTCTTCTTTTCATTCTTGATAAGTTAATTATTTGTTTTCAGTAAGTACTGCTAGATTTGTTTCTGACTTCAGAATATCTGCCTAAATACTTCATCCTTAAATTTTCAGGGTCTACATATTAGTTTCAGCTCAAGTGTTTGTCAGTGTCCTGTATAGACACAGACACCACGAGTGACATTTTTCCTGTAAAAGCATGATTGAAATATCACCAATACCTAGTTGCACACAGGGCAACTAGTTTGCAGTGATGAGCACTGTCCCCAGAGTTGCAAACCAGATACTACTGGCATCACTTTATATTCTCACTCCAACTGTCTAATCAATGAAAAAGGGTCTGCTTCCGGGGATATGAACTTTCCCACTATTTCCGTTACTAACTCGGTGGATATGGGCATTCTGAGGCAATGTAGAAATTGCCTCATGTTTACTGACAACCAGTTAATACTCAAACAAATTGATATGGTATGTGAGAGATGTATTTACACAATGTCACTGGAAGCAAAGCTCTCACATAAAAGTACTCCTAATGTCAATAAGGCTGTCATTAGTACACATGCTGCACTCATCACACACAATTCAAAGCAAACATATAGACCCATATAAGCTGAGGTCCTTAAATGTAAACTTCCTAAACCCCAAAGACCTCCTAGATGAATTACACATAACAAATACCCACAGCAGCCCCAAATGCACTCTTTCAAAACAACACCCACATCAACACAGAGTGCCACATCTCATGGAGCCTCTGCTTCTAAGCCCATAAGGCAAGCCACCACACAATCCAACATTCTGGTCAATGGAGACTCCATTGTGAGGCACACTAATGTCCCTCTTACCAGGTTGAGTAAGGAGAAAGTCACGGTCAGTTACTTATCAGGGGCTAGGATCCATCACATTATGCACACACTAAGGTCATTGGATCACAAGTACCAGTATAACTCAGTCTTAGTCCATGTGGGAGTAAATGACCTGAGATGTACCTTCCTAGACTATATGAAGAGAGACATCATGGAGCTCTCGGAATATGTGTCGCAGGCTGGTATGAGCCTAGCATGGAGCGGCACTTTACCTTCTCCAAGGATGACGCCACAAAACAAACAAAAGATGACTGACTTTAATAATTACCTTAGTTTCTGGTGTCATTCTGAAGGGGGGGGGGGCAATATTTGCCATAATGGAAGGAGATGGTCAACAGAACACTCTGCTTTGTCTGGGATGGTCTGCACCTCTCACCTCTAGGCTTTTGAATATTAGCTAAAACATTGTCTTTCCCCAGAGTGTCTTTCTTAGGCAATGCCAAACTGAAAGCTCTCCTGATATAGTAAATCAAAACCAAGAAAATCTAAAGGTATTACTGCTCAATGCAAGGAGTCTAACAAAAAGCTCCACTTTAGAAGCTCTTTCCACCTTAGAAAATGCTGACATCTATGTTGTCACTGAGACATGGTTTAAAGCTGTGGAGAGCACACCAACAGTGCAAAGTTATAATGCCTTCCACACATTTAGACCAGCTACTACACAGAAAGGGACTAAAGGTGGAAGTGTTTCGACTTGCATCAAAAATAAATATACCTCAAGGCTGGTCAAACAGGGCAATACACTGGAGCTGCTCCATGTTCAAATCACCATAGGCAAAATCCAATACCACTTCCTTGTAAGCTATAGGTCCCCCTCTATGACAAAGGAAACCCATATCATGGATTTAAACTTATTGGAAGCACTCACCATCCAACCCAATACCATATTCATGGGTGTCTTTAATTAGCCCATTATTAACTGGGAATCCTATATGACACCAAACGTACAAGCACAGAGATTCCTGGATTTTGTAAACACAAACTCCCTGGACCAGACTGTCAATACACCAACCAGGGGTGCAACTATACTGGATCTGGTTTTCACTAATATGGGAGAGTGCTGCATACCTCCTACTGTAATGTCTTCCCTGGTAAGGTCAGACCACAAAATGGTGTCATTTGAAGTAAAAATAAAACTTGGATCCCCAGCTAAACCTGGAATTTTCAGGAACTACTCTAAGGCTAACATCCTGTTATTAAGTGATAACCTGGCAAAATTTCAAGCCCCCACAAACCCAGAGAACACTGCTGCCTATGCAGAACTCTTCACAGAAACCATGTACAAGCATGTTAATATCTGTATAGAGGCAGCTGTACCCACCAGGAAGAAGTACAGCACTAACTCAGAAAACAAGCCACCCTAGTAAAATCACAAAAACAATAGGCTGTATAACAGAAGGAAGGAAATCATGGCAAAAATTAGGAGGTGCAGCAGCCAGCAGGATAAAAGCACTCTCATCAAACTAAACAAACAAATCAGAGGACAAATAAAGTCCACCAAAGCCAAATTTGAAGTAAATTTGGCCTCCCAGGGCAAGGATAACCACAAGACATTATTTTGCTATGTCTGCAACTTCAAATGTAATACACAATTGTGTGCAGAGCTCATTGTAAATGGAGCCACCTATACTGAGCCAGAAGAGATACCAAACCTACTGGCCAATAAATTCAGCTCAAGCTTTACCCCTCTCTCCCCTTCAACCTTCCCTTAGGAAATACCATCAAATATAACTCCCCCTGCTATTACTAGGGATCAAGTCCTTAATGCTCTCTCTAAGGCCAAGAACACTGCATCAATGGGCCCAGACAATATCCCAGGATGCCTTCTAAATAGCATGAAACATGACCTATCAGGACCCCTAGAATTGCTATTTAACTGTAGCCTCCAAACAGGCTCTGTGTCTCATGAAAGAACAGCAACAGTCGTCTCTCTGCACAAAGGTGGTCCATTTACAGACCCTGGAAACCACAGACCCATAAGTCCCACTAGTCTTATATGTAAAACCATTTTAAGAAGTATCATGGAAATGATCAATAGTGATATAGCAAACCTTCAGACAGTGGACCCAACCTAGTTTGGGCTTGCCAAGGGCAAGTCATGCCTACTCAACCTGGTGGACTTATTTGAGAAGGTTACCCAAAGCAATTGATGAGGGCAAAATGGTTCACGCTGCCTCCCTTGATCTGGCCAAGCCATTTGACACAATATCCCACTTGGGCATTTTTGACAAACTCAAGAGGTAAGTACAAATGCCACTCAGTGGATAGCCAACTGACCCACAGACAGGACCCAGGAAGTTAGAACTGGGGAGTCCACCTCTACAAAGGGGCCAGTCACAAGTGGAGTCCCTCAGGAAGTCCCTTGGATCTCTCCTTTTTGGCATTTACTTCTCTGAAGTCAATGTGAGTGGTCTCTGGCTGACTAAATTTGCAGATGATTGCAAATTAGGAGCTGCAATTGAATGCCACACTGACACAAATGTTCTCCAGGAGGGGCTGACACAGGTAAACAACTGGTGTCAGAGCCATCGACTGAAACTAAATGCCAAGAAGTGAATAATAACATCCTTTGGGAAGTCATTAAATATCATACTGACACCACACCCCTTAGAGCTGACCCAGCAGTCTGGGACTTAGGAACACACATAGACAGTAATCTAGCCTTTCAATCAATAATACAATAATAAGAGACCTGGGTTCCATATTGTAGCCCATCAAAAGACAAACTAAATTTATTTTATTGTAAATCAACAACAAACTGCAAAATTTCAGTCTTTTATACTGGTGAAACAAAAAGAAGTTTTAAAGTGAGGTTAATGGAACATATCAGGGACATAAAAAATCAAAAGGAAGACAAGATTTTGACATGTCATTTCAGAGCTGTACATGGCAGTGATGTTTCTATGCTTCAAGTTTGTATTTTAGAGCAAGTATTTGTTGAAAATGCTGATGAGATTCGTTTGAAAGAAAAACTGTTATGCAAAGAGTCTGTCTTTATTCTGAGATATGATACTTTGGTCCCTATGCGACTAAATGGAGAGGTTAATTGGAAGGATTTTATTTAATTGTTTGATTGTCTTAATGATTGATTGAGTTTGTATTTTTTGTATAAAAGGTAGCACATTTTAAGCTGAATTTTGTAACTCCTGGAAGGTTTTGTACCGAGGCGCTAGAGAATAAAATACGTTTGGTTCTGAACCAGTGGTCTTAATTTTCACTGGTCTACAGTAGTGAGGAAATTATTCTATGTTGCACAATATACATAAAGGTATAGCATCTAAGTCCAAGGAAGTCATTGTTCCACTGTATTCAGCATTCATCAGACCTATCATTGAGTACAATGACCCCTTTGGTATGTACCTAAACAGGCATATCCAACAAGTGGAACATCCACAGAGGTTCCTCACTAAAAGAATACAGGGCATAAGTAAAATGTACTATGCAGACTGCCTCAAGGCCCTAAACCTGTATTCTGTCTCCTACAGGCTTTTGAGGGGAGATCTATGCCTGGCAACAGGACATTGTCAGACCCCACTGTGATGGACCTTCTGCATACTTGCAAAACAAACATCACCAGAATTACCCATTCTAAAGACTTAAACCTTGCCTGTGATATAAACAGGATCTAATGGAGAGACAGGTGTGTATCCAAGACACTACCCTGTCTCTGGAACAGGCTCCCCATCCATGTGAAGCAGAGTTCCACCCTAACCCAATTCAAGTGCAACTTGGACAATTGGATGGGGAACAGGAAATTCATCCCTGGTTTAGCACCTATATCTCTAATGGAAACAGACACAGACAACCTGTAAATGGTTCATCTCCGGGACCCTGCTTGTAAATGGTTCATCTCCCAAGCCCCTGCTTACACTTACCAAGTGTATCAGAACTTGTCAGAGATTTGGGGTGCATGGCTAGGCTTAAAAAGGCCCTTGTGGTTGTTAGCCTAGTAAACATCTATGAACCTATGAACCTTTTATAAGCCCACTGCATACTGAACTCTGGAACAAAAAAAAACATCAAATCAGGCTCTCTACTGAGATGTCAGCTGGAAAAAAATGACTGACTGTAGTAAGAGTGAATAATGGACACTGTATTTATCATTCAAACCTTTTTTTTCAGGGGGGATCTTATATATACCAACTCTGAGGTCACCATACCTCAGAAAAGAGGAAATGGTAATTTCAGACTTTCACATATACAAATGCACATTTTGGTCATTCAGTTTCTACATTCTGGTAATTGATAATATGCACCTCCAACATTTTAAGTGGTTGCCCTCAGATCACCTTTGATGGTTGCTTTCACGGTGTCTCCTCTTGGCCGTTCTTTACTACAGTAAAGGGGAATGAATGGGCCAATTGGCTGAGTAAAGGATGGATGCCTGACAAGCAGCAGAAGCAGAAACAGCAAATAAAATTGCTTGTTTCTCAGAAGAAAACCTATGGCAAATTTGGTAGGAAAGCTCCAACAGGAATAACAATCAGTATAATAGTTACTTCCTATAAATGACAGCATATACATGCAATATGTTAAGACAACATGTACATTTAATAATGAAGTTATTAACGGTTGCATATTTGATAAGGCATATCCCCAGGATTCAATAAACTCTGTGTAGGCTTCTTTCAAAGCCTACATGGAGTTTACATGTTAGCTTGACAGTACTATGTGCACGGTAGAGCAAAATGCATCTTAATGAGGGGCGGTGTGCTTAAGCTAGGTTTCATGGCTGGCAACAGTGTTGCTGGGCCAGAAACCATGTAAGCGAACACAGATATCAATTCTGTGTAAAACTGAGCACCTATGGTCCTCAGATTTGCAAGGAATGCCACAATGACCACTAGGGTTTCACTGATGGCTGTGAATCTGTTAGTGCAACATATTTACACAAAGGCTAGCATAATTTGGGAATATTTAACCAGTAATGGGGGTGGTCTATACTAAATCATCGAAGGTTCAATTCAATGAACCTTTCTTCATCAAACTCTAACCATTGAACATTCATTTCAGCGAACATTCTCATTGAACAAATATTTAAACAGAGAAACTAAGCACTTGGTCAAATCAACACTGGAACAGACACCACAGTATGTAAAACCCACCAAAATGGGGGCCTTTGTCCCACACACCACCCAGTGTGGGGGGCTGTGACCCCCACAACTATATATACCAACTCTGAAAGTGCACTACAGTGGGGAAAATGACAAATTTGTGCTGCTGGCAAACTGCTTCCTTTCTTTACATACATTTTTCATGGATTTGAACGTTCATTGAAATGAACGTTCGATGGTTAGGATTTGATGAAGAAAGGTTCACTGAAATTAACCTTCAATGAATTAATATAGACCCATAATAAGGACATATTTGTCATAGATGTTGCATAGCCATGCGGGAGAATGAAACTCAAACATAGCTGTTATCCTCTGTGAGCAAGATATGGGGGCAAAGGCCCAAATATAAGGCCACATTTTTATATTGCACTTCCAAACTTAAAAAATTGATAGAATGAACATGTGATACATTAGCATGAACTTTCTGAAGAGCATGAAGTTTGAAACTCAAATGTCAGTCATCAGTTTCTGACTTTACTCTGCAATGACATGCCAATGATTTGCCAGGAAACAAACATGTTATGAGGAAAAGATCACAAACATGAGACAAAAACTGGACATTCTGCACAAAAATGGGCAGTTGAGAGGCATGTACTCAAATGTATGTAACATTGAGTCACATCAGACTGGAGATCATCCCAGTGATATGTCAGAAAACCACATATTTGATAAGGAAACATCTGGACATCCTGGGAATATCTGGACATTTGAGAGGTATGAATGTGAAGTATATAGTCCAAACACAGTACAGGATAGTGTTCCTATAATGCAGAGAATTGTGATATCCCATTCCTGGCATTCTATATTGAAGCTGTATTAATGATCTGTATCAGGACGTGGACTGCCATGTAAAATGATCATTCAGGGGAAGTGTATGAATTGAATAGGGACACACAGATGAATTGCAAGAATGAACACAGGGAAGGAGGACAGGTGAAACTCCCTCATGTACATACAGCAGAAAATGGCATGTCAATGGTAGGTGGTTGTAGCAGCAACACCAACCACATGCCTAGATGGTACAGTAAGGACTGCACAGTGAAAATATGTTGTCTGTGACTGTCACACAAGGTGACATAGTAATGGGTATGATGTCTGTGTGAGATAAGCATCCTTACATGAATAATGCAGAGGACATCTATCAGGGATCTGACATACCATTGTGGTAGGGTGCATATTGTGAAGCTGTGGAAACTTATATGCCTGAAGGTGAGTGTACTCTTGAGGTCTCTAGCAAGCGGGCTACAGGTAAAGGATCATGGAAAACATTACAAAAAACAATCACAATCATGGACAATATCAGAATAATACCATCAGTAATCCCATGCCTTTGACATAACATTTGTGATGTGGAGTGTTAAGAGATGAGCCAGCACACACACATTTGAACAACTATTATGATACAGCCACACTCTAAGAGAGTAACAATGCACACTGTCCTGCCACTGTAATGTCTGCAGGTGGTGTTAGGAGGGACACTGCTATACTTGTATGTGACAGCAGTATGGGCAATACAGGCTAGTTGCCATTTTTGCATGGCATAGAAATGACACAATCCACACTGTCACAAATTATATACATGCCATTAATGTTGTCAAACATCTATGTATGTAGTGTGTGCATAAGCAGAACAAGTACCACTCATGCATCTGGTGTAACAACTTGAGTGGTGTTCCACACCATCAGGCAGTCATGTGTATTCCATAGAAAGAATACCTAGGTATGGCCAATAAGCTGTGTGATAGTGCACGGTGACAAAGGTGGTACACTTCAGTTACACATCACTGGAAAATGTGTAGGGAGGTAAATGAAGAAGGGTGCATTGTACACAGTTACTGGTGTGATGAAGGCTGGGAATCATGAAGTTATTATGGCCTCTGATGTGCATGTCTTTCACATACCTAGTACTTCTGTTACATTCAAGGGAGTAGTCAGCACTCTGACAACATGCTGGTGGATATACCACTTACCATCTACCCCAGGACATGGATTACATACCTATCGGTCTGATTATAGGGTGTGATATCCACATTATACTTGGTCGATGTGTTTGTTTCCTGATTTAACAAATCCGTCCATGTTTCTTGTCAGTGCAGGTGTTGTCATGCCTGTGGCATCAGATTTTTGTATGTGTTGATACTGTCTGTATTATACTAATATCACAGTTGGAATCACTGACTGCCAACAATCTACAGTTCTTCAGGGAGCTGTTTGGACACAGCATGTGCATGTCATCTGTAATGTCCATAACTTAACTAATGTGCAGGAAAGGGTCTAGCAAACAGCGTTGATGTAGTGACTTGATCACTAGACTGACATGTAGATCACTTCACACATTTCAACATAGTGAGATGCCATGTATGTCATACACTGGTCTATCCATTTGGTGATATAGCTGTTTATGGCCACATGTGATAGCACTGATTGAATACATCAGTGTGGATTTGTGTCAAATGCCTTCACCTGGTGAAGCTCCACAAGGTGATACTGTTGTCATCATGCATGCCCTTGATGACCTCTTTGAGGACATTTGTCAGATGCAACAGACTTGATGTATCATTAACAACTCACACAGGCTGTTGCACACACCTGGAATATTACTAGTGTACATGTAGAAGAGGTCCATGATGACTTCTTGGTCTAGCTCACAGTTGAGAAGAGTCAGAATGTCTCTATACATGCATGCATCAGGTGCTGTCCCCCCAATACAGGTGGATACATGTTGATGTACACCCTTGTATGGGAAAAAAGGCCATGTGAAGGGTGTGATAAACTGTGTATTCAACAGTATCAGGAAGGTGCATGTGGTGAGTCACACCTTAGGTGATCTGTGATGTTGCCACAGTGCACTGATTCCATTTGATAGGCCTGGATGAAGGTAAGACAGTGCATACTGCCTATCATGATGTGGGCTAGGGTTTTGACACAATCCCTCACACAGGTATTGTTGATAAAACCCTCACTGACAGAACACATCATGTGAGAGTTGGTGACTCACCTGTACCAGAAGAGCTGTCACCATTGGCAAAACCCAGGGATCTGTGCTTGACCCTTCATGGTTTGAACTCTATTCCTTGACAGTTCAAGCTAAAGTATATAGCTTTTGGCTTACCAAGTTTGCTGATTCTTGCATATTGTGTACACTTACTGAGTCCACCAATGATGATAACATAGTACAGGAGGAGCTAACACACACAACTGAATGGTGACAAAGGCACACAATCTACAAATAAATGCAGAAATGTGTGTTTATAATGTTGTATGTCTGAAAAGTGGAATTCCATGTTAATCACAATATTGACAACAGTCCTGTTATGCAGAAGTCCAGTGGTGCTAGTACTGGGAACACATGTTGAAAGCACTCTGAACTTTGACCACCAAGTGTCCACACTGGTATTGAAAGCCTATGTTGTGCACATCATAAAGTCATGCCATCATATTGAGATCTTAGGATTGTATGACAGCACTGTAGACAAACCTCATCACAACACTAATAGAGTATAATGCTCTCTTTTTCATGTACCTCACCAGATACATGTAGCAGCTGGAGAGACCTCATGGCTTTCTCAGCAATATATCACAGGGCCAACAGACCATGCCATGATATATGTGGATAGATTAAAGGCCATGTCACTGTAATCTTTATTGTATAGGATGGGGTGACCTGCCTGGCTTGAAGGCCAGTCTCTCACCCTGCCCTAGTGGGAGTACTGCTTATTCAAAAATCTGATATAGCTGATGACAGCAGTGTCTGCTGAGGAGAATATAATAGTGTCCCACATGCTGGTGTAAAGTGCTCTCTGTAATGTCAAGCAACAGCACCCACACACACACACACACACACACACACACACACACACACACACACACGGTTGACTGCAGTGAGAGTAGAACCCCTACCTATCTAAGTACATAGACTAGAGAACACAGTACTTTACACAAGTGCCACAGCTCAAGTCCAACTTGGAGCATCTCAGACAACACTTCATAGCTGATGACTTAAGCAGTATCTGTTGAGGAGAATACAACAGTGTCTCACATGCTGGTGTAAAATGCTGTCTGTAATGTCAAGCAACAGCTAACACACACACACACACACACACATGCATGCACATGTGCAAACACACACACACACACACACACACACACACACACACACACACACACACACTTGGCTGCAGTAAGAATAGAAACCCTACCTAACTACAAAGACTACAGAAAACAGTACTTTATGCAAATGCCTCATCTGACTTGGAGTGCCTCATACAACACTTTAAAACTGATGGCATAAACAGTGTCTGTTGAGGAAAATATAACAGTGTCCCACATGCTAGTGTAAAATGCTCTCTGTAATGTCAAGCAACAGTGCACAGACACATGCCATTGACTGCAGTGAGAATAGACCCCCTACATATCTAAGTACACAGACTACAAAACATAGTACTTTATGCAAGTGCCATGGCACAAGTATGAAATTTACATGGCTGAAGGTCAACTTATAGTAGATGACATCAGCAGTGCATGTTGGAGAGAGGTCAAGAGGCCTGCATGAAATGTATCTGTAGGCATGTGCAAGTATCAAAATACTGTTGATTCATGGGATTGGAGTGGTAACTGCAGGATACAAACGTCTGCTCTTCTGGCTAGACACAAGCACACACACACACACACACACACACACACACACACACACACACACACACACACACACACACACACATGCACAGTTGTCTACAGAACTGAGTAATTTATGCAAGTGCCATGGCACAAGCCTGACTTTTACAAGACTGCAGGTGAAATTACAGTAGATGACATCAGCAAGCCATGTGGGAGATAAAATGTTGGGAGATCTGCATAGGCTCATAACTTCATATGTACATAGCAGGCTACTAGCCTAATGGCCCTATCATGTTTAAAAACCTAGCTGTGTAAAAACACAAACACCTTTACTGAGCATAGTTAGATGATCATTGCTAGCAGAGCGAGTTTATGAGCAGTATCAACTAGCCCTGTCCATGAGGACATAGATGGCACACCATAAGTGACTTCACAATCACCCAACTAGTCATCAAGGTTGTGCTTGAACAAGCTCATTGAGGAGCACTGATTCACATGCAGTGGGACCCTATTACAGAGAAGTGTGAGTCATTGGGGGCTATATCTGTCTCCCCAGCATTTCTGTTTATGTCACAGGCTAGGTTGAGAACCCTGGGCCAAGTTATTCTTGTCCCATTTCATTTGCAGATGTGCAGCATTTACAGTAGGGCAGGGTTTGAGACTGCTCTGTAGAGCAGGTATAGGTTACTTCTCAGCAGTCTGCATGATACAAAGTACACTGACAGGTCTTTCAGTCTTTCCATGTTTGTCATGTTTGGTGGCCCTGGAGTTTCTCAGGCGCAACACTGTGATTTCTCTAGTTGTTGCAGGTGTCTGGTGAGGGACAGACAGAAGGAAGCACTGTACTCAATTAGTGGTTTGATAAGGGTAGACTACAGCAGAGGTATGACCAACCTAGTCTTGGATGTGATGTCAATATGTATGATGTGTGCAATGCAGAACTATCGATACATAGTGATGAAAGTGTAGTATGCTATCAACATGTGCTCCAAAGGGTCACAACACTGTGTTTGAGCTCAGATGGGTGCTATGTATATCATAATTAGCAGGGGTACTTAATTGCCAAAGGGGACAATTACCCGTTGTATGCATTAATGTTCAGTCTGTGAGTTTGACAGCAATCATTTGTGTATGGCAGTTCCTTCCATAATACATTACCATCACTGGGGGACTCTATATTAATATGTACAGTTACCAGTCATCTTCAAACTTGGTAAACCACAGGACATGTACCATTGCCTGTGCTTCGGAGAAGTTGTTTACAAACAGTTGAGGGCCCAGCACAGATTCTTGTGGTATTCTGATGGTAAATGGCTACTAGTGGAGGTGCAGTTCCAACTTTGAAAGTGTGTGTTATGTCAGTGAGCCAGTTGCCTATCCCTGTACTACCATATGGCTTAATTCCCTCATGAGATATCTTCACTAGCACACATGAATGGGGGATAGTGTCAAAGGCCTTGGATAAGTCAACATAGGTGGTATGTCCTGTTATCCCTCCTCCAGGTCTGTGGAGTCAGTATCCAAGAAATCCACAAGGTTCAATAATCAAGATCTACCCTTGATAGGGTTGCCACCTTTTCAGATGGCCAAAGTGGGACAATTGTGGTACAAACATCAGATTTTGCAGGCCAAAACATACCCACGGCCAGTACAAGGGACAGAACTTCACTTTTTTGCCTAAATAAAAGCTTATTCTTGTAGCATTTTAGTTGCTTATTCTGTTTCTTATAACATTTAGGTGTTTCAGATACAGAATAACTGTTTTATGCAACTATTACATAAAATATAGGAAATAATTTTGCCCTAATATTTCAGGACAGTTGCCATTCTTACAATATTTTTGCAGGACACAACTGCTCAAAGAGGGACTGTCCCTCACAAAGTGGGACAGGTGGTAACCCTAACCCTTGACAAAAACAAAATGGGTAGGGCCAAGTGTGTTGAAGGTCACCTATGTCCCTGTGGATATGGTCCATGCTGATTCCTTCCCTAGCCTTGCAGATAAGTGTTTTTAGGCATATGGATCAATAGTTGCAGTTCTCCATGTTACCAGATTGATGTGCATTGCATAGCACATAACATTTGATATTACATTTTGTATTGTGGTTGATATATGTGTGGAAAAAGTACTGGGACATCAGCGCTGCAGTGCTTGGAATGTGGCAACAGATAGATGTATTGTAAATATGTGACATATTGTTAGATAGGACCCTCAGTTTGTAATGCTTATACATGTAATTTCATGCCATACACAGGAAATGGACAGTAAACAGCAATAATACAGAATAATATAAACATTTCCATAGTGTGGCAAGTAGAGGATTGCGAGATGATCAACAAAGTGCATACACATGTGAGATACACATGTTTGCGTGCGGGTAAGCATTATGCAAATGCGAGCCACATTGCTAAAGCCTGATAGTTAGTACTGAGTCTATGAAATACACCTGCTGCTTAACTGAGTCTGTAGCAGCATTTGTTAATGTAATGATACATTCCTTTTTTGACCCAGATGGTACTGGGTTCAAATACAGGTGTATCTAATACTTCAAAATAATTTTCATTACAGAGTGATAATGCAATGACGTGAACTGTTTATATGAGATGTGTTACTATGTGCTGGCATATTGCAGCGGGGTTAAGTGGCATTGCTCAGAGGTGACCCCAGCATTTTGCTGATGCTCATAATCACTGTGTATTATTATGTGATGCACACCTTCTCACAAATTTCTGCTGCTCATGTGTGTTGTGTGTGATTCTATTTTTATGACCAGATTAAAGTTAAAATGGGGTAGCTAGGAATGTGGTGAAATGGGGAGCAAACAGGGGGAAGAACAAAGTTTGACAGTTGGTACTGAGTCTCTGGAATACACCTGCTACTTAACTGACTCTGTGGCAGCATGTGTTAATACAGTTAATGCAGTGATGCATTCCTTTTTGGGACCAGATCATACTGGGTTCAAATACAGCTGTATGAATACTTTTAACTACTTTCACATTACAGTTGCTCCATATTGGTGTGTGATGTGCACCATCATGCAATAATGCATTAAAAAAGAAATGGGTAAGATAGGACAGTGGTGAAACGGGGAGCAAGCAGGGGGAAGAAGAAAGGGAAAGCAGGACAGGAACTTGCAGGAATGGAAGTAGGAAGCAACCATAGCTATCCATTTCTTTAACAGTGTAAATTGAACATATGTGCAAAATATTAACTGAATTTGGGCTGTCACCTCCAGGGAGAGGGGTAACAACAACACAATCATGTTATATAGCCAGATGGATAGAATCAAATGTGTCAAGAAGACATGTGTGAGAAATGGAAAGCTATGTATGGGATGATTTTTTTTTTGTGGGCCAGGTCACCATTTTTTTTGAGACAGAGAGGAATGTTGTGGAAGGGACTTAAGTATGTCTGGGTCAGGTAAGTTGGGTACGTGAGGAAGCAATTGCAGACAGACAAGACAAAAACATTTTTTTATTCACAGCTGTACATGATTTTATGGAAAAATTCTGCCATTATGCCAAAAATAATAAACTCATATCAAGATAAATCTGGGATGTTTGTATGTCAACTATCTCAATAAATGGTAAACTGTATAATTGCATTAATTTTTATTGGATGCCTGGCTTCCGTGCAAGTATAGTTAAACAACAGTTAGAAGAAGTAATCCAGCACTCCAAAGGGAACTTGATAATAGCTGGGGATTTCAATTGTATACTAGATGGTAATGACACTGACTCTATAAATACCAGAAGGAAAACTGCAACATCAAATTCACTAGCAGAATTTGTTGAACTATACAATCGTAAAGATGTTACTGAATATGCAGACAAAGATTCTCTGCATTATACATTTTTTTCACATAGGTATAAATATATATATATATATATATATATATATATATATATATATATATATATATATATCAAAGGAAATAGCCACCTTTCTTAGCAATGTTAAAGTACTCTGTTGTCCATTAATAGACACAGACACAATTACATTTAAAGTAGAAGTTCATAACAAACAAAAGGTGACAATCACCAGAATGCCATCCTATATGACGAATCTAAAAGAGTTTAAAGAATTTTATATAAAAAAATTACAACAATTTCTTGAATTAAACATAAACTAAGACACTTCAGAAATCTAGGTATGGGATGCATTAAAAGCATACATATATGGAAGAACATTAACTTGGTACAAAAATAAAAGGAAGTAATGGGACAAGCAATTAACTGAACTCAAAAGGAAACAGACATTATTAAACTTAATCTACAAAAAGGACATAGTCAATTAACTAATGAATTAGCAATGAAAAATAAAAAATATACTGAAATATTACATAATAAAATAATGATAGAATTAGAAAAAAATCAAACTTACTTCTTATTCAATGAAGCCGAAGAATCAAAGGTAAATAGCAAATAGAACTAAGAAAGTTATTAAAATTAATGAAATAAAAGAAATATATAATCCCAACATTGATAAGAAAGTCTCAGACTTAAACAGCATACTAGAAGCATTTCAGTTGTACTATCAAAAAATGAACACTAGCAACATAGAGATGAAATTGAAAGAAACAATTAGAAACTTCCTTCTGACTAATATAAACCTCAATATACAGGAATGGCAGAGTAGGCACACTGACAAGCAAATAACAATGTCCGAGTTGCAGAATCAAATAAAAAAATGAAACCCAATAAAGCACCAGGAAATGACAACATAACACCAAAAATATAGAAGTTATTATCCAAAGAAGCTAAACAGTTATTGTTGAAGGTTTTTAACCAGGTTAAACACAGAATACTAGTTCCACCTTCTTGGAAATATAGTTTAATCTCACCTATTCTGAAATCTGAAAAAAATGCCTCAGAGTGTTCTTCCTATAGGCCCATTTCATTGTTAAATGTAGATTACAAAATGTTTATGGCAATACATACAGAGAGAATTAAACATATATTACCATCATTAATTGATCACGACCAGACAGGTTTCAAAAAAGACAGAAACACCTACGATAATATTAAAAGAATTCTTGCCTTGATAGATTATGTCAATTTAAATAAGAGAGACATGACTCTGGTGAGTCCAAACATTGACAGCACCTTTGTTTCAATAGATTGGAATTATTTACTGGTGGTACTAGAAGAATATGTTTTTTCACAACAATGCACATTCTTAATTAAAATACTATATGAAATTTCTCTGGCCTATGTTAAGGTTGGGTCATGTCTCTCTACATCTATAACTATTAGAAAAGAAACTAAGCAAATATGCCCATTATTGCCTTTAGTGTTTGCATTAGCAATTGAGCCTTTTGCTAACTATGTTAGAATGAACACAGATATTAAAGGTATAGCAATTGGGAATAAATTAGAAATGAAAATACAAGTATTTGCTGATGACAGCCTATTGACAATATTTCATAAAGGTAAATCATTAACTGAATTATTCCAAACAATGAACTGCTTTCAAACTATTTCTGGACTTGTATTTAATGGATTCAAAACTAAAATGTTATTAATTAACTCATATAAAAGGGAATTAAATAATGACTTTGTTACATAATCAGGGCCTGATAATTAAATTAAATACCTAGGAATTTTACTAACTAGCAACACTAGACAAACAATAAATATTAACTATAGTCATATACTAAGTCAAATAAAATCATTAATGCAGAAATGGATTAAGATGTTTTAGGCAATGGAAGATAGGTTGTATATAATTAAATCAATGATTTTCCCAAAACTGTTATATTATATACAATCCTTTTCCATTCCTGCTACTAAGAAAATAAAATGATGGTGAATTTCCTTTGGTTTAACAATAAGCCTAGAATCATGCTTAACAACCATTTAAAAGGTTGGGAGAAGGGTGGAATTAATCTACCAGATATAGAGATGTATTCATTGCCATCTACTACTAAAACAGATATTCTATGGCTGAACTCAACCTATATAGCCAAATGGAAATTAATTCATGAATCTATATGCAATATCATTAGTAACTCAGCCCATAAACAATATAATATAAATCCAACAAATTGTCTTTTATAATTTGACAAGAGATAACATATTTAATAAAAGTATAAAAACAAAGTATATAATTGTTACTGAAACAATAATACTGTTTAGAAAATATATAAACATGACCCCAGATATAAAGACATGTTTTTTTTATATTACATCCTATAAGAAAGCAACTGCGTAATCAAGTAAAAAAAAATAGCCACTGACCACAAATCCTACTACCTTAAACTTCAAAATAATCATAAAACCAACCCAGAAACTTTTGCAATAGTATTTCATCAATATTAGCCCCAAGCAAAAAAGAGAACCCTTGCCCTGACCCAGACACACCAGACCTCCACCTAGCTACCCAATTCAACTCCTTTTCCATTGACTCCATAGGCAAACTCACCTCTTCTTTCCCTAACAACACTCCCCAACTTAACTGATAACAAAACCTTAACATCCATGAACCCTAAGTCCTCCCCTTTTACTCTCAAATCCATTCCTACCCACACTATAAAAAAGCTCCTACAAAAGTTCAAACCTTGCTCTAATGCCCCAGATGACATTCCATCCAACTTTCTCCAACTAGCTGCTGATGGCATAGCCCTCCCATTCAGCATCTTAATCAATTGCTCCATTCAGGAGTCCTATGTACCACACCTCTGGAAAAAAGCCTTCATCATCCCCCTCCATAAAGGAGGTACAAACTGTTCAATCTCCAACTTTTGCCCTATTGCTATCCTATCCCCTATCTCTAAGATACTCGAAAAATGTATTCACCTCCAACTATTACCCTACCTACTGGACAACCAACTCCTAACTCCTACCCAACATGGGTTTAGACTAGGACATAGCACCACCACTGACCTTCTTTCCTTCTTCTAAATCATTAACTCTGCTCGTGACTCTGGGAACATAGTTTCTATGCTCCTCCTCGACTTATCCAAAGCTTTCGACAATGTCTCTCATGAGCTTCTACTTTCTAAACTCTCCCATCTTAATCTCTCCTCCTCATCTATCAAATAGTTCTCCAGCTATCTCTCAGCCAGGGAACAAGCTGTAAAATGGAATTACTGCACTTCCTCTTTCCTTCACACCCTAACAGGTGTATCCCAAGGCTCTATTTTGGGTCCTTTACTATTTAACATTTTCATCAATGATTTCCACCAAAAGATCTCCAATGCTAAACTGGTGCAATACGCAGATGATTCCACTATCATCTGCTCAGCCAAAACTCTTCCCTTACTAATAAACCTTACGCAAGAGGCCTTCTCCTCCACTGAGTCCTGGATGCTTGACAATCACCTAGCCCTAAATGCCTCCAAATCCAAAATAATGATCTTTACCCCTTCTAGACATACTGCTGTTGACAAAGCATCCTTCTTTATACTTAGCCTAAACAAAACATCTATTGAAATAGTTCCCCATACAAAACTTCTGAGCGATAAGATTAGTACCTTCATATATGACAAACAATGCATTAATACAATTATTTGACTCTATTATCTTAACCTTTACTTTAAAGACTACAGCCTCCTAACAGAGAACGTTTACTTTTAAGACTACCAATTCCTAACAGGTGCATACTATACTACAGATTGCAGCAAGTACACCTTGACATGTGCATATATTGCACATATGCATCTTCTAATTATACAGATTACAGTTTACAGCAGGGCATGTGTGCTACTGGTATAGAGCTTTTGCTTTAAACCTTTAAGTTACACATAACTGAATAATTAACAGTATTGTATAGTTGGGAAGTGTGGTCTTTGAACCCACAACATCTGACTAAAATCTAATATTGTACTCTTGGCTTGTTCTACAGACTAATGCATGCATACTTGCTTTTACAGTTGAGATATGCATGCCCAGTTTGCTAAAACTCTATAAAATATCAAAAAAGATATCTTTAACTTTTAATGCTACAGTAACACTACTCTTCTACTGCATATGTACCGCATGCTTCCCTCATTGTCACCAATCTAGCCCAGCTGGTTCTTACATTGACCATTGTCCATAGCAGCTGTGGAAAAAAACAGAACAGAATACCATTATGAATACCAGTCCTGCCTATATTTAGCTTTTAAGTCTTACAAGTACTCTCTATAGTTGATACCTAGTTACATAGTTGTTGGATGTCTGCAATTCCTAAATTCTTTGATCCAAGCTTCAAGGGTATCCCTCTTCCTCCACCATAAGTCATTATATTGATGCCTACATTGGTCACAAGTGCGCATAATACCGGTGGCACTGGTTACAGCCCAGGCAAAACTATCCCAAGCTTCCAACTTATACTGGGAGCCAGAATAGTCCCCCTAAAGTAGCCTGGCACTTACTAAATCTAAAACTTTCAGCGGCCATGTGCACATCACATCACAATGTGCATACAGTGCAAAACAACCTTGTAGGCTTTATTGAATCATGGGACATGATTGTTTATTTTATTCACTTTAATTTGTTTGCTGAGAAAGTCAGAGTAGGTTGGAAACCCCTTTTCAGTGGAGATCTGAGGAGAAAAGCTCCATAAAAAGCAACAATTAGTATATAGTGTTTATTATTTCACATGTATCCAGTACAGTAGAATACTTAAACATATACATGCATAATACTGCACAACTGCAGGTGATATATAGTAGTAATTATAGGAGACATGAATCAGCATTTAACACGATATATACTTAATGCAAATGACAGCATTTCACAGTCTGGGAGCATTTAGAAGAGCATACTGCAGAGGAGCAAATCACCTTTTAGAAACAAATACAGTATTTTTATTTGAGGGATGAGGTTTATAAATGAGTATGTATTACACTGATGAAAATGGAGCTTAAGTAAGTCATGTAGTACAGTGAGAGGGACTTAGTGATAATCAACTAAAGGTATAATAGCTATGTATAAAAAGCAAAGTCCTATGTGACTACACAGGAAGAATGAATTTTAGATGGAGTAGAGGGTGTCAGAGAAAGAGGATATTTATCCAGGGGGGAGATGTACAGTGAGAGATCCAGGTATTCTTTAAATACGTATTTTGTGAGGACTTGCAGAGGTTAGGTTTGCTGATCTATCAGATGACAGGGGGTAGGTCTGAATATTAATAATAATACATGATTGTGAAAATTGGACTATAAGTAGGGCTGCATACTGTAAAACTAAAGCTTCAACATTACTGAAACAATAAAAATGAATCTGCAAGAACTTAAAGAGACAGTTGTTGGCAGACAGACCTGACATGCTAAAGCCCTTGGGGTCAAGAAGAAATTGACTTGATTAAATGATGAAACAACAGCAATAACAACATGCCATTACTTATAGCCTGTGTTGTTGTCTACTACTACTTTTAATTCACTGTTTTTGTTCATAGCTTGAGCTGAATCATTTTTTTTTCTTTTTGTGCCTTTTTCACTCTTGTGCTAGCCAACCATCAGCCCCTTCTCCATGGGTCTTGAACACAAACTAGAGCCAAGTGAAGGGGCTGTATTCTAGGTAGCCATAATAGGAGCTTAGATCTTGTCTTCCATTATTCTGCATTCCATGTCATGCCCACATATCCCAGTGGTTTGAGGATGTGTCTTCACCACTACAGACTGGGACAGCCCATGTTTTCAGAGTAGATTCTAACCTACCTCAGGCTGGAGAACTACACGATGTCTAAGCTAAATGAGGGAGGGAGGGGTATTTCGAACTTAATTTGCTTAACCTCACCCCTCATGGAGCTGTTATGCATGCTGTCAAAACTGGGATGAGAAATAACAACCCCGTGATGCATGTATATGTCTGTACAGGCATCAACTCTCTGTGACCCTTTATGCTGATGCAGTCAGCCTCAGCCTCTACTAGGGGTCACTGCAGCAGTGTGATTATACCTTTTTTTCCCCCATGATAGGCAAGCTGGCAGCTACCTCTCATTTCCACCTTCTGCTCCTGTTTCTCCAGCCTAGGACTGTATCTGGACCCATGCTGGCTGTACCATAGTCTGAGCTTTATCCCTCTACACCACTGAGCAAGCTTTTTATGTAAATCTTATACTAAAGTATACAAGTACTTCTTTTCCATACTATACTCATCAAACTCACACTACATCTTCTGCTAATAGTATTTTACTTCTCTTCCATTTGGTAGTTATTATTTCCTTATCTTCCCCATTTTCACTGCTGCCCATCGACTTATGTGTCCATAGCTCCATCTTTAAAATCTCAGTTTCTATCTTCTCGCTAACTATCTCATGTACTAGGTCTAGCTTTTGGCAAGCATATAGGCTAGTGGTTCAAGTAAAAGCTATGAACATGCTACATTTTGCAGATTAGATTTCATATTTGTAGTTTCAGTATATATGCTGTGGGGCTCTGAATAACTCACTTTACCAAAAAAGCTCTTAGCTTATTCCTACATGCAGCAATATATGACTGTAGGGCATTATCTAACTTTCTGTAACAAATAAAAGAGTTTTAGCTGGTATGTAACTGCAGTTTGCCCACAGCGAGGGCTGTAAGATCATATTTCATTTTTCATATTTTCTCTTTGGTTAGATCTAATGCATATAAATCCTGAACAGTTTGTGAAAATATTATGGAGTTCATCAGTTTTAATATTCTCCTCCTCAACAGAGACCATTTCTTTTTCAAGGCAGTTCTCTATTTTATTCCATAGATATAGCAGTAAGTGCATGTTTTATAGTGTAGCAATATCCTCTGTGTGCCTATTTACTTTACGTTATTTTTTTTGAACCACTACTAAAAATGATTGGTGTAGTGGTCAGTCTTCAGACATACCCTTATTCTTTGAAAGGCAGCTGTTAAATTAAAGTGTTTCAGATAATATCTGTCAATATGTTCTGTTTGAATAGTATTTCACAGAATGGTCTGACACTGTCAATTTCTTTTACAAATCTTTCAGATACTTGGTAGGAGTACCACTTAAACATTCAATAGCTTATTTGTAGCTATGGATTCCTACAGGGCATTTGTTCAAAGTGTATTTCACTCAGTGGGAGAGGTTCCATCATACTTCTCTATGTTGCAGCTGACATATTTCCTTATGACTATTACAGATATTACCTTCTTTTTGTCTCTCTTTCTGATATGGTGGTAATGAATCTCTGCTACTAGTGTTGGTTATTTGGTTCAACAGCTAAGACACAGAAGTGACAGACAGCTGGAGGAGGGGAGAAGTTATGGACCTATGGGCTGCTCACTTCTCATAAGAGGGAGTGGTGAGGGAATCAGTTATGGACCTATGGGCTGCTCACTTCTCATAAGGGGTGTGGTGAGGGGGTTTACTAATGAAAACCAGGAGACAAATGATGTTACTGGCTTAGCTTTTGCAGAGGTAAACTTGGTAAAAGGTCAACAGAGTGAACTGCCATTGTGCCCACTATTGTGAGATGAGTTAATTGGTAGATAATGACATAAAATAAATATTACTACATGTGAGAAGACATGAGTCCCAAATGCCTAGCTTTTGCATTTGCCCTTGAAGAGAGAGGGATTTAAATGGCAAAGTAATAGAAAACTCAACTGGTGGGTGGTGGAGATTCTGGTCACCTGAGGTCCATGATGAAGAAGGGATTCACAAAAATGTCCGAAAAAAACTTTTTATATTTTTTATAGCAGTGTTGTATTTTTCATATTTTTCCCTGGGTATTCTAACCCAGTTCCTCTTGTCCATACCCCCCTTGTTGTGTTCATTGCCCTGATCTTCAGGTTTGAATAGAATTAATAGGGACAAAGAGTGGTCACTTGCCTCCCTAGAGTAGTTGAGGAGGTATTTACTTGACATTTCCCTTGTTTCTTTCTTGATGATGATGTATTATTGCTGCATATAGGCTGGGGAATGCTTCTGCATATCTAACTTTCAAATGTGGATACATAGGTGTTGCGGCCAGTAATACTGCCTAATTTCTACTTAATGAGACCAGCAACAGCTAAAACACTCCACTGTCATTACCCTCTCAAAATGAGTCAATAATCACTTAGCCGCTCAGTCCGATGTACCATTTGATGCCATTGAGTATCCCTGGGTAATGGTAGTGCATTTAAAAGCACTTCCTGTATACCACTAGTACTGATTTTGGTCTTCCCATAACAACCAACACTAATAAATGCAGGGACAGAAACTCAAATTGTGTACATGTTTGCTGTGTGGTTTTAAGAAATGTATCCTAATGATAGGGGCAATGATAATAAAAGTTTGGGGGGAAACTGTATTAATAAAATGAATAAGAAAAGGCACATATGATAGCAGAGAAATTCACAGCAACCTTTCCCATTTCTTATTTTCACTATGTGAAGAGTTTTAATCTATTATTTATTTATGTTCATTAACTGGGAAGTTTGACTAAGTGCTTTTAGTGTAGGTTTAGACACTTAAAATAAGAATAAAATAAAATATGCAGAAACAACATTACACACAATGAAATGTTCAAAAATGACATAAGACATTCATAATAAGGCAGTAAATTAAAAGAAAAAAAAGATGACACAAAAAGTACGGCATGGTACTAGAAATACATTTAGGCAGCATATTTAGCAAAAGAGGAAGGCCAAATAGATGAAACTAAGATGGTGATAGAATAAGGAATTACGCAGGAGGTAACAGATCAAATGTGTGAATAACACAGTAGTTTGCAGAAGTAGCATAAGAACAGTAGCATAAGACATAGAACTACCCATGAAAATAATAGAAGTATAGCAGAAAGTATAGGAGGATAAAGCATGGAGACATCAGGTGTTACCTATCCAACGTACTTTGCTAAGTCAGGGTTCAATGAAACCTTTAAAAAATATCTTATTGTATTTGTAATCAGAAATCTTGGTAACTCAGTCAATGTCTGGCAGACCCCATTATATATAACAGAATATATTGTATTACAAAGTCTTCTACTGTGTGCTTTAATGTCCCCCCCCAGCTATATAAATGAGTCTATATAACAAAACAGGGTTATTTTATTGTCAGGTCAGCCATCATATGATTGGGAGATTTTTGGTTACTACTCAGTGGTATATATTCTGTTATAACAACATCAGGACTATCTTGTTTCACCCCCCCCCCCCAGGACTACTGAACTCCATAAGCTACGCAAAATTAACTAGAGAACATATGATCTCACTGCAGAATCAGAGATGTTAGGGGTGGGGTGGTTCCTAAACACGACCCTAGAACTGGTACATTCCATTACTTGGCAGATTATTGCACTTCAGACTGATATTGAATCATTTTATGTAAAATTATTTTTATTTCATATTCTGCACTTTCAAGGTACACATCAGTAACTTTGAAGATGATGTTAGTCTTTGAGGCTGTCCTTCCCATTGCCTCTTACATGACAATGTTAAGATGAGATTCAGATCTTTGCTGTATTTTTCAAGGCGATATCAAATAACAGTGTATTTACAAAACTGCATATAAGTTTTGGGACCTCCCCATAAATATAATTTCCCAACAACTAACAAATTATCTAGATAAGTTTCACATGTGTTAAAAAGCTGACCTTTAACAGTGATTTGTACTTTGTTTAGGAAATGTCTGATATTACTACTGCAACAGAACAGAAATTATACAAAAATATGTTTTTGCTATTTGCTAGTATGATTATGAAACCAGTAAAATATTTTCAACAAACGAAAGTAAAAAGTGTTAAAAAGTGAGCTGGAATTCATGGCTTCTCACTCTTCTTTGCCATAAAACACAGCAAGGAGTTTTAAGGTACTGCCTAACAAAAAAATAAACTACTTATAATAAATATTCAGAACCCCTCCATCTTGCATTATATAAAAATTCAAATAAGGGAATAAGGGAATAAAGAAATCTTGGGGTATATCGCAATAAAAGACAAAGAGAGGAATAACACATGCTTGTCTTGAAAAGAAAAGGTAGACACTGGAATCAGACAACTAGCCTGGATTGTGCCCTGGATATTATGAGGATACCTAATATAGCACATACCAAATAACCCACACGTGCATTACAGTGCGTAAATTATACAATCTATGAGCCCTTGATGAAATATATTTTGAGTCCATTTACTATACAGCTAGTACTAAGCTGCTAATGTCCTTCTATTTTATTACTGAGAATACAAAGTCAAACCATCTTGAACCATAGTACATAATTTAAAAACTGTTGTTATTGTCAGTATTGTAGAATTCCTTTAGGTTATTAATTAAAACAAGACATATTTTAAGTCCTAACAGCAACAGACCACTCAATGTTTATGGTTACAAGTGAAGTCTGAATATTACAAAGTGTTATGTTACTTCTTACAGCAGTTGTATAACCACAAGGAATGTTGAACAAGGAAGTATGTTGCTAAGAAAGCGATAAGAAACAAGACACATTTAAGGCAGCACTGTCAACACAGGCTAATAGATCTTAAACTGGAAAAACAAGTAATCAGATGTAACTGAATGTACTTCCTCCAAATATGAAGACAACCAGCACAAAATAATTATGTGAACATTTTTTGCATTGTTAGCATACCTTTCAACCTCTTAGAGCAAGAAATCTGGACAAAACCATAAATAATGGGGGGACAAAGACTCAAAAATAGGAACAAATTTTAAATATTGCTCTTCTTCTTCTTCTTTCGGCTGCTCCCATTAGGGGTTGCCACAGCGGATCATCTGTTCCCATTTCTTCCTGACCTCTGCATCTTGCTCTGTCACACCAACCACCTGCATGTCCTCTCTTACCACATCCATAAACCTTATCTTAGGCCTTCCTCTTTTCCTGTTACCTGGCAGCTTCATCCTTAGCATCTTTTTCCCAATATACTGTGCATCCCTCCTGAGCACATGTCCAAACCAACATAATATTGCCTCTCTGGCTTTGTCTCCAAACCTTCCAACCTGGGCTGACCCTCTAATATACTTATTCCTAATCCTGTCCATCCTTGTCACACCCAGTGCAAATCTTAACATCTTCAACTCTGCCACGTCAAGCTCTGACTCCTGCCTTTTTGTCATTGCCACTGTCTCCAACCCATATAACACAGCTGGTCTCACTACCCTCTTGTAGACCTTCCCTTTTACTCTTACTGGTACTCGTCTGTCACAAATCACTCCTGACACTCTTCTCCACCCACTCCATCCTGCCTGTACTCTCTTCTTCACCTCGCTTCCACACTCACCATTACTCTGAACTGTTGATCCCAAGTACTTAAACTCATTCACCTTCGCCACCTCTACTCCCTGCATCCTCACCATTCCTCTATCCTCCCTCTCATTCACACACATATATTCTGTCTTAGTTCTGCTGACCTTCATTCCTCTTCTTTCTAGAGCATATGTACACCTCTCCAGGGTCACCTCCACCTGTACCCTACTCTCACTACAGATCACAATGTCATCTGCAAACATCATAGTCCACGGGGACTCCTGTCTGATCTCATCTAAATATTGCTCTTACAAACTTAAAAAATAGATAGAATAACAGGATTTTCATTAACACGAATTTTTGAAGGGTGTGAAGTCTGAAATTCAAATGTCTGTTGTTATTTTCTGACTTCAGTCCTCAATGATTTGCCAATGAGTTGTCAGGAAACCAAAATTTTATAAGGAACAGACCAAAAATATGAGGTAAAAATCTGGACATTCTGCAAAAATCTGGACAGTTGAGAAGTATGAGTGTCTAAATTTAAAACAGCTTAATGTCTAGGAAAGAAAATGTCTTAATTATGTCAGTAAAGAACTTCATGATGTCACACCATTTGAGCTATTAGCTGAAGATAGGTTTTATTTTTAGCTAAAAATAGTTCTTTCCCAGAAGCAAAATGCAGAGGGAGACTGAATGAGAAGCTCCCATTGCAGGCAAGGGACTTGGAAAAGCTTGAGTTTCAATAGGAGTAGTCCTTGTTTCCATAGGAAGTAATGAAGCAAGAGTCACACTAGCACTTTTCATGTCAAGGTCATCATCATTTCTTGCAAAACTGGAAACATATTCACAATGCACTGCTTGTAAAGTAATTGAGTGATCTATCTGCTGCATTGTTTCACAGAAAATCATATAGTTCTTAGACATCACAATTTGCTGAAAATATTTGCCTTTCATGTTAAGTGCTGCGTCAGACACTTAAAAAGTTCTGACTTGTTTACCTGTTGCAACAAAAAGCATATTTTTGTAGCATTTCAAACCATTTTCATCTTTACATATATGCTCAAATACTTACTAGCATGTATGTCCTCATAATGTGCATTCATTATAAACCCCACAAAGCCTGTCAGGGGTGACCCAAGAGCACTGTCTGGATAAGAGGCTTGTTCAGAGTCACATAATCGGCAAATGGAGACTAACAGAACCAAACCCATGACTACAGAATTAAACTTATTAGCAGCTCATTGTTTCAATCCACTACTCTGAAATGCTAGACATTTGAAAAATACATTTGCTGTGGATGTTGCTTACTTACTGACTTCAGTTTTATTAGTATATCAGTCAAAATAGTAAGACGGCAATAAAGTGAGAACTGTCTCCCACAAGTAAATCTTTGTTCAGAAAAAAATGCCCAAATGTAACCATTTGTACAGTTTGGGAAGTTGAAATCATCATGTTACCAAGGCCATAATATACATCATTAGCAACAGCTATGTGTACTTCCTGCATGAAAGCACAGCCACAAAGGAAACTGGAAAAGGGGTCCAAAGTTGGTGGGAACTTTACACTTAAATTAAACTTGCTGCGACCTGTTTGGGGTAGAGGCCTGTTCTATTTTGACTGGCCTGTGGCTAACTTTTTATTTAAGTTTTGATTACTAGGATTTTTTCATCTGACCAGGGTCCTGCTCAAACAGGCATGATGAGAAAAACTCCATATACAATTTATTAACAAATAATCATTTATAGTTATTAGTCCGCGGTGGTGGTGCTGCGGTAGCATTGTCGCCTCACAGTAAGATGCTGTCCGGTTCAATTCACAGCTAGAGCGTCTTCTGGGTGGAGACATGCGTGAATGGGCGTACCTTCGTTGAAGGTTGTGCATCAGGGCTGGTAACTCAGCACGTAAAAATCAACTACCAATCATTAGCGGACCGGAGTTCCGCTGTGGCGACCCCTAACTGGGAAAAGCTGAAAGACACAAACAAATTAAAAAATACTAATAGTTTGCAGGATGAACATTTCCTTACAGTCGTCATGTAGTTTTCGAAGTTTTGTACACAAAGCCACTACACCATTTTTACTCTTTATCTGTGAAAATCTTCTGGATTGGAATTTGCAAATTACTAACAATAGCTGTCAGGGATTTTTAGTGTAAAGTTTACTTTATGGAACATACTCCTAACAAAGTAAAACACAGGAAATGAAGCATGACACATTCAGTCCCTCCCTCTAGGTCATGTTACTGAATCCACATTTCTCTCTGAATTGAAAGGATGTGTTGTGTGACTAAGCAACAAATGTTTTGAATGCTTTGAATTACAAAGAAAGCCCACAGATGAAAGACTTTACATCTAGGCTAGTGATACAATTTGAAGCAATATCTAAAAATGATTGACAGAACAAACTCTAAACTAGCAGCTGTAATATGACAAAATTAGCACCGATACAACTAAATGAACATATAAGGTACATTAGTATGAGCGATAGGCAGTGTGCAAGAGTGTCCGATGTTCTTAAAAAGTCTGCAGTTGCCACAAAAAATCTAAATACAACTTTATTCCTTTTCCTTTAGCAATTAGTAAGTAAATGTAAAACTAAACTACTTTTTATAGTAGATGACAACTGCTAGTAATCAGGCAGCTCAACAGTGTCAGATGCTCTTAACAGCCTGCAAGCGTCACAAAATTATAGCTAAAACGAATATTATTCTAGTATTCCTTGAATGGTAAGACCAGCATCCCTGGGAAAGTTGGACTGCTTTAGTAGAGGACTGCACAAGTCTAAAGTTTTTGTGTACTTTATATGATAACTAGGAAGTATTTATTTTATGTGGGATTAGACTGAATGCAGGAGGATAACAGTAAATATTTGAATAACTGGCTGAAAATCAATATTACAGGAGTGCTTCAGTTGTTTGAAATATGTACATTTGTTTGATAGGGTAGGGAGGAGACAGTCCACTTCAGTACATGACAACACATGCTTTTTTGGGGGGGGGGTATTTTTTGCTAAGTGAGGGTCTAAGTCTTTTCTGTCACTGCAGTAAGTTCTGCTACAGAGTCTGAGAACCTCTGCTGTACAACAAACTATACCTGTCATTCAAGAGTGTGGTTTTC
This sequence comes from Protopterus annectens, assembly GCF_019279795.1. Lineage (NCBI taxonomy): Eukaryota > Metazoa > Chordata > Ceratodontiformes > Protopteridae > Protopterus > Protopterus annectens. The sequence continues at coordinate 666,292,419 of NC_056748.1, forward strand.
CTACCACATTTTATAGATGTGTTGAAAAACTACAGCTGTAAAAAAAGCACATCAGAAACAAGTGAATCAGATAAATAAATATGCCTTCTTCCTTTTCATTTTTTGTAGACCTCATTCTAGCTGTGTTGCACCAACTGAATCCGGCATCTGTCTTGTTTTGATTTCCTTTAAAAAATGTATTTCTCTAGTTCTGTTCCTGGTTTCATACTGTACCTCTTCTTATAAACCACAACTTCCCTTCACCCTCTACTTTATACTTGCCTTTCCCCCTTCATGAGATCTGCCTCTGAACTTTTTTAACATTGATAATTGAGCAGTTCTTGAGAAACATAATCCTGTCCTACACCTTCTGTTGTGTATCTTCTTACTAGCTATGCACATCACTTCATACTATTCAATGCTAAAATGTGCTGCTAAGCTTTACTTAATGTTAATATGTTAGCAGTGAAGGAAAAAGAAAAAAAGGACAATATCACTATAATGTTGTACTTCCTTTAGATATGAGGACCTCTTACTTTGCATGGCATTCAGAATAATAGCAGTAGAGAATTATCAGTTGTACTTTCATCTGTATATACATTACGTTAAAATACAAAAAATCCAATAACCAGGTAGCACTCGATACAGAAGTTTAATACACCAAATAGATTCAATCACAGTTAAGCATTTTTGTCTTTAGACATCATCAGAACCATGAATGAAACATTCAAAACACACCAATTAAATACTGATAAAAACCACATGCCCCATTATTTACCCATCATTAACTCAAGTATATCTCGATTCTCGGCTTGGCTTGGAAGTGCTTTCTATGTGGAGTCTGCATGTCCTCCCCGTGGTTGGGTAGCGTTTGAAAGACATGCGTGTGTAAATGTGAGTGCCTTCATTGAAGGTTGAGCGTTGAGCTGGCACCTCAGCGTTTCGTAAAAAAATCTACTGTCAATCATTAATGAACCGGAGTTCCGCTGTGGCGACCCCTTACCGGGAAAAAGCCGAAAGACCAACAACAACAACAACTCAAGTATATAAACCAATCAGTAAGGACATTTAAATATTTATGAAATGGGTAACCAATCAAATAGCTGACCAATGACAACCTTAGAAATAAAAATTGCACCAATCAAACTGGTAGCCAATAAAAGGCTTGAAAAATGAAAATTCAGCCTATTTGATTGGTGTCTCATTTCCTAGTTAAAAATTTCACTAGTATGTAGTTTCGGTTTAGTGACAGTTCGGTGTTGTCATCTCAGTAAAATAAAATTCGGGTAAGTGAGAATTCAGTCTATTTAAGTAGACCCATATATGTGTGTGTGTATATATATATATATATATATATATATATATATATATATATATATATATATATATATATATGTGTGTGTGTGTGTGTGTGTGTGTGTAGGCTTACTATCAAAATGTCGACAACGATTCCATGAGTGATAACTTACGCGAACGAAAATGCTGAAAATGACAACACTGAACAGTCACAAGTACGACACCTTCAAAACACTGACTGTTTGAAGTAGGCATTGTCGACATTATCAAAACATACCTTGACTTTCAGTGACTGTCTACTCTTATTTTGCCGGGGGGCAATTCCCCCTGCACCCTGAATGTGGGAGGCTGTGCCCCCTCACACCCTGCTAATTATATAGTACAACTTCGAGATCGCACTACAGGTGAGGAAAAAGGGCAAAGTTGCCAAACCCTACTGTAGTGTGATCTACAATCAAAAGTATTCGCTGTTGGAGGTTTAACATATTTCAAATTGCCGTTATAATAACTTTGAAAACTGCCTTTCGATAATCATAATGGCATTCGAGATTCTGACTGTAAACCGTATATATATATATATATATATATATATATATATATATATATATATATACACACACATACATATACACACACACTCGCGCACACACACACACACACACATATATATATATATATATATATATATATAGATATGTATATATATATATATATATATATATATATATATATATATATATATATATGGGTCAAACCTAGTAAATGATTAAGAACCATATTCAGAACACTTATGAGATATTCATTTATCTATTTATATTTTGCTCTCTTTCTGGGTAGACACAGTTTTTATCAGAGGGCTTGGGAGAGCATCTCCTCAATTGGTTACAACCTGAGCAGTCTTGCTAATCAAATTAAGATCCATTAATGTTATAAGAAGCCAAGCACATATTAAAATGTGATACTGTTGCCCCTAAGGGGTTGAACCAAGATGTTCCATAGTAATATTTAAAACTGAATACATTGTTAAATGTAAGAAATGTAACAATGATGTAACAATGTTAACTATATTTATATATTTGATGCATCTGTGCACTATGTTTGAAGACATGTACACCTGTATTATTGAAAGAAAACATTTTTAGTTTTGGTTTTGCTTGTACTAAGTATAATTTATTAATATGATTTGAGCATGCAGTTTGAAGTAATTATTACTATGAAAGACTACAAATTTACTGATTTATTTAAATATTGCATTTGTTGACCAGGAATGTCCGACAGGGTAGAAGCCCCTTTTCACTGAAGGTCCAGGGAGAAAAATTCCAGCAAGCTACACTGAATACAGTGATGAGTACAGCTCATTTATTATTTTAAAAACATTGCACAGTATTACATAGGATGTTCAGATGTACTTAGAATAACAATACAAATAATGACATAAAATGTATATTCAACATATAGAAAAACACAGGGTATTCAGAAATAAAACCATAAAATGATATTCAGATTACAACACATGGCATTGTATTGTCTAGAATATTAAGAAATAATGCAGGTTCCATTACATAAGATATGATGCACAGAGAAGTGCAGCAGACCTTTAACATATAATCTTAGCCAGAAGTTTCACAAGAACAGAGCCAAGTCTGCATAAGTGTTACTTAAGTTCAGTCTTCAAGGAATTTAGGTGAGAGTGGAAGAGAATCCCACTTCCTAGTGACGCAGTTACAGAGTGTCACCTGCTGTATTTTTAGATTTAGATATCATAAGTAGCAGTTTGAGTTGCAAATGAATCATATGTATGTTTAAGAATTAATTGCAATTGTCATGATTAATTGAGGTGGTGGCATTTGCTACAAAATAGCTGTTTGGTTCAGTGGAAGTTTTCAACTACCCCCTGGAAAGCTTTGGGTTGTTGCATTAGTTTTTTTTTTTAGTTCTTGTTTTTTTTTTTAAACTAAAAAATAAGAACTATTGGTCCTGTAGCAGAAGTTTGCCATTTAGCCACATAAAGATCAAAATAAAAATACCTGATCTTATGTCTAAAAACCAAGTATTCATATTACCTCTGGCTAGTGGCTAATTTGGGTCTATATTACATTGGTGAAAAGGCATTACAGTGAATGCCATTTCATCGACACATATAGACTGAAATCTGAAAAAAGCAAAGGCTCAGGTCAGAGATTTTTTCCCAGGGAAAAAAATTCCTTGGCCTGAGCCGTGACATTGTCCTTTACCCCACTGTAGTGCAATCTCGGAGTTGGTATATTTAGTTGGGGGGTGTGATGGGTACATCCCTTCCCTTAGTTATGTTTAAAATTGTGTGTATGTGTTTTTGGTACTAGCAATTTCTTTCCCAGGGTAAGAAATCTCTGTTTTGAATGTTCATGGTTTAGTGCGGTCGGTGTTTATGTGTTGCTGAAGAGGTGTTCGCTGTAACGCCTCTTCGAGCATTTAATATAGGCCTGCAAATTTGGATGTGTTTATGTTCAGTAGCAAAGCATGTGACAAATACAGACCTTCATATGCAGGGTGGATGAGCTTGGCATTTGCATAAAACACAGTGATGAAGCCATATAAGTCACTTTTCAAACTTCAACCGCACAAAGATTTATTTTCTAAAGTTTTCATCATCACTATTACATAGTCTGTTTATTTTCATAGGTTCATATGAGATTACTAGGCTAACGGCTTAAGAGCCCTTACAAGCCTAGCCAGTTTTACCCATATTTTACACAATTTTCTATCCCTAGGGGATAGATAACAAGGGTCAGCAAGTAGGGTTTTGACAACTTTTACAGGCTGCCTCTGTCCATAAGAGATGTGGGTGCTACCACAGGACTGAATTTGTGATTTCCCATCCATTGGTCCAGATTGTGCTTGAAGATGGTCAGGGAAGGGCTCTGCTTCATGTGAATAGGAAGCCTAGTCCAGAGGAGGGGCAATCCCTGGGACACATATCTATCTCTCCAGCATGATCTATTCATGTCAGAGATCAGGTTTAGATCTTTGGAGCAGGTAATCCTCATGCAGTTAGTTTTTTCGAATAACCATCAGGGCTGGGTCAGAGACTGCCTTGTAGGTCAGGCACAGATCATCCCTCAGTAATCGGTAGGTAACTGAATACAGTGACAGGGATTTTAATCAGTCCGCATACGACATGTTGGTTATACCCTGCATTTTTTTGGTGAGAACCTCTGTGGGCACTCCAGCTGTTGCAGGTGACTGGTGATGTACATGTCGAAGGGTGCACTGTACTCAATTATTATTCTGATGAAGGCAAAGTACATTGGTACTATGACATCCTTAGATCTGGACGCCATGCCCTTAATTATAAGCTGAGCCACAGAGAAGAATTTTTCTCACCTGGACACATGGTGGTCAAAGTTCAGATCACTATCTATCTGAGTTCCCAGATCTCTCACCACTGGGTAAACTCTTAGGGAGTGCTATCAATGCTCTAATTTGCAGGGATATTCAATTTCCCGAAAGGTATTATTAAACACTTCTACACATTTAGATAAAAGTAATAAGTTAGTTATAATGACAGTAGAACAGTATTATAAGATGTGTGTGGATAATTTAAATAATGAGGAAGTATATAGAATTGCTATATGGAAGGAATATGAAACAGCCTTGTCAGCATATAATGAATTAATAAATAGGGAGTATAGACTTGGCTTTTTACCAAAAAAGACATAGAGAGGAAATTTTCCATAGAAAATTGTACTATGGCTAAATTTTACTGTCTTCCTAAATTACATAAAGATAGATATAATCCCCCTGGTCATCCTATAGTGTCTGCTTGCAACTATTTTCTTCATAATATAGGAATTGTGTTGCATGAATTACTTTTACCAAAGGTTGTGCAGTTGTCTTCCTATATTAGAGACACCTTTGACTTTCTGGAGAAAATTAATAAAATTCAGTGGAATGAAAATAGGTACTGGATAGTAGTAGATGTTAAAAATTTGTATACTAATATTATACATGAATTAGGGGTGGAAGCTCTTAAATTTCATTTGGATGAAACCCAACTTACTTATTATACAGTTGATTTAATACTGTTTTGTCTTAAAAATAATTTTTTTGAATTTAATGAAATACTTTATCAACAAATTAAAGGCACAGCGATGGGAGCAGTTTTCGCTCCAGTATATGCAAATCTATTTATGGGTTATTTTGAAACCAAATTTCTATATAGAATGTGCTTTTTCAGAGGTTATGTAATAGAATATTATCATTACATAGATGATTTAATCTTTCTATGTGAAGGGGGTAGTTTAGATGTACATAATTTTATTCATGATCTAGACTGTAATAATTTTGGTATAAAGTTTGATGGAGCTCAGTGGGGAGATAAAGTTACATTTTTGGATATAAATTTGCATGTTAGAGGTAATAAGGTAGTAACATCAGTGCATCATAAATTTGAAGGTGTAAATAATTTCATTAATGGGACTAGTTGCCATCCTCCACACTTAATATCAGCACTTCCCTATAATGAATTATTGCAAATCTCAAGATTAACTAGTGATGAACAACAAAAAGAATTAGAAATTGAGTTGACTTGTCAGAAATTTATCAAAAGAGGTTATAGTGTAGAAAGTGTAGAACAAGCTAAAAATAATTTGAACTTTAATAATCAGACTCATAAACAAGTAAAATATAGGGCTAAATCAGATAAAAATGTGTATAATCAACAAGTGGATAAAATGTTTTTTGTTACAACATATGGAACATATACAGAGAAATTGGTAGAAATTGTTATGTTTTATTGGACACATTTGTTACAAGATCCATGCTTGAGTGAATTGTTACCTCAAAAACCTATGGTGACTTATAGACGTGGAAAAAGTATTAAAGATATGCTAGTTCATGCTTATTTTATTTTTTCTGCTGCCAGTTTAACTAAATGTATTTCTGATTATGGTTTTAAAGCATGTGGTCATTGTTAGTATATGTAACCAAACAGTAAATTCTTTTGACTGTATAAATGGAAAGAAATTTAATGTGAATGGTAATTTTAGTTGTAACACAGAGGGTATTGTTTATGTACTCAAATATGAATGCAATTTATTTTACATAGGTGAATCAAAAAGGAGTTTTCGAGTCAGGTTCTTAGAACATCTGAGAAATATTAAAAATGAAAAGGTAGAAAGCCCTTTAGGCTTTCATTTTAAAAAATATCATAACAGTGATGGTAAGAATTTAACAGGCACAATTTTGGAAAAAGTACATTGTGTGAAAGGTATGTGCTTGAAGAATAAACTACAATGGAAAGAAGCACTGTTTATTTTAAAATATGACACTCTACACCCTAAGGGGTTAAATAGAGAGCTTGATTGGAAATGGCTGCTGTAATTAAGTGTTTTTTAATTGTTTTATTAGAATAGTTTTTTACTATATAAAGGAATGAGAAATGGGTTTTGTTATACTCTGTTAAAAGGCTTATGCCGAGGCGCTGGAGAACATCAATTGTTGGTACTATAAAATACATTCTTTGGATATACTGGCTGAGTCGTTTTTTGGACTATTTTTCCTTCTTGGTGGTTTAATATACTTCTACACATTTAGTTTGAGACCATGGCTCTGACACTAGTCATTGTCTGCATCAGACCTTTCTCTAGGATATCAACATTTTTGGGGGAGTCAGTGATTGCCCCCAACTTGCAGTCATCAGAAAACTTGGCCAGTCAAAGGCCATCTCCATTTGCCTTGACATCTGAAAGGTATATCCTAAACAGGAGGAGGCCTAGCACTGAGTCCTGTGGTACTCCACTGGTAGCTGGCCTCTTGATGGATGTGGATTCCCTCACTCTAACAACATGTGTCCTATGCATGAGCCATTCGGTTATCCATCTGGTGATGTAGAGGTTTATGCCCAGTTTTGTGAGATTATCTATAATACCCATGTGGGGTACTGTGTCAAATGCCTTGGCCAGGTCAAGATTGGAGGTATGCACTGTCTTACCCTCATCTATGGCCTTGGTGACCTTGTCAAAGAAGTCCACCAGATTGAGCAAGCAGGACCTGCACATGATGAAGCCAAACTGGGTTTGGTCTAGAGTATGGAGATTTCTTATGTCGTTGTTAATCAGGTCCACGATTATTGTCAATGGAAAAAACTTCAAAGACCAATACACGTAAGGTTCAGTTAAGGCATATGTAATTACTTACTGCAAGGAGACAAAAACATGCGAATACAAGGATTTGTCTAACTACTAACAGGAAGTATGCTTATTCTTATACTGTTTTACAAGACATGGCCTTCTATGGCTGACGTAATCAAACACAACTTTCAGTATAGTTCTACAGCAGATGTTACTCAGATTTTCTGCTGACATGACTAGATTTGTAAGAAACATTTGAGAAAAACAACCTGGCCTTGGTGGGCACTAATTCGTTTACAGGGTTCTATTGTACAGTGTTACATTTCAAGGTACTCTTCTAACTCAGATACAAACAAATGCTGATTGCAGTTCATATTTTCAAACAGGCTTTGTCCTAATTATCTATAGCTTATACAGCTGTGTATTTTCTCACAGCACAAACGGAACTTCTTGTCTAAGCTTCATACAAGTAGTATTGTTGTATTCATTATTTTCCTAACATAAGCAGGAATCATCTGCTTCTCAGTAAATTTCCAAGACACAAGCAAGATTTTAGCTAACAATACAAGGTCAGAAAGCATCTGGAGTTTGTACAGATTTATGCAGTATGAAATAGAATAAATGTGTTAACCTTTTTCAAGCTCTAAATGCACTAAGCATATTACTAATACACACATTAATACATATTTTTCTGACAATTATCCTTTCCATTGTCTTGCATATCAGGCTAGTCAGACTTATGGGTTGGTAGTTTCCTGGCTCTGATGATGGTACCCCCTTTTGCATGGGAATGACTGTTGCTGACCTCTACAGGGACAAAGCCTGCCTAAAGACTGTGGCTAGAGGGTTCCCTATCAGAAGCCTGAAACACTATAAGCCTGAAAATCAAAATCCTGAAAACTATAGACTGAAAGTTCAAAATACTGAAAGACCAAAATCCTGAAACTCAAAATCCTGAAAACACAAATAATGCTAATATGTCACTATAAAGACACTAATATCTACCAACTGACCCTGACCCTAACCCTAACCCTAAGGTCCGTCACTATCGCACACTCACCTGACCCTAACCCTAACTCACTTAAACCGCCCCTAACCCCAATATTTGTCACTATTGCATACATGCCTAACCTGCGCCCTAACCCTAACTCACTTAAACCGCCCCTAACCCTAACATAAAACCAACCGCACACTTACCTGAACCCAACGCATGACCCAACACCACAGGGCTAACAATAGCAAAGCCACAATGATGTCAGTATGTCTATTTTGTGTTTTCAGGATTTTGAGTTTCAGGATTTTGGTCTTTCAGGATTTTGAACTTTCAGTCTATAGTTTTCAGGATTTTGATTTTCAGGCTTATAGTGTTTCAGGCTTCTGATAGGGAACCGGCTAGAGATCTGCATGTGTCAACTAGGACATGTTTCAAGCTATTTAATACGCACCCTGGGATTCTGTCAGGGTCCATTGATGCTGTGTTTCTAGCATTAGAGAGTGCAGTGATGACCTGTTCTTTTGCGATAACAGGCAAAGGAATGGTAGGGGGTATTTCATGGAGGGTGACCAAAGGTGATGAGCAAGTGAAATTTGAACTGAAGTTATCAGCTAGCATGTTTGCTATTTCTTCTGACTGAGTATACAGTAGGTGATGCCATCTACAGCCAACTCAGCACATTGTTGTGTGTTTACCTTAAGAATTTGGAAATAACTGAACAGTGCTTTGTGGTTATCCTTTGCTTGGGAGGCTATTTTTGTTCCATATTTTGCTTTTGAAAACTTGAATAGTTCCCTGATTTACCTGTTGAGACTAATGAGAGATTTTTTCTCTGTTGTGCACCCTCCCACTTACTTCTACACAGGAATTTCTTCCTTCTATTGTATAGTCTATTTATGCCAGGGCTCCACCAGAGTGACTTATTTTTCTGGCTAGACCTGGGTTTAGTTTGGTCAGGTACTGACATTTCTATGCAGTTGTTTAAGTGGATGTACATTTGTGTATACTTATGCATATGCCTCCATATTTTCGGGGTTAGGGAGAGCTTTTAAATTACCCATGCTATCACTTAATAGAAAATAATTTGCCTTGAAAAAAATCTTTAGGATTTTAAGGTTTGATGGAGGTTCTATTGTTGCATTTATTTCAAAGGAGACTGATTTATCATCTGATCTTACCAATTAGAACATTATGCTGGGGGGGGGTGCAAAACTCCCCTAAGTTTATGAGTACTATGTCATGGATATTTGAGCCTTTAATGGGAATGTGGACAAGCTGTTCCAGAGCATTTGCACTGACAAAGTCCAGGAATCTCTGAACCTGCATGTTAGCAGTCATGTATGTTTACTAACTGGTGAAGGTAATAAACTACAAAAACTGAAAAAAGACCAAAGCGGCAGGTAGAATCCAACAAATAACCAGGTTTTAATCCGAACACAAAAAGAGACAATGAAAGTTAGCGCTTTCATCCTGCTTCAGTGAGCAGGACTTCTTCAGACTAATGGGACTAACATAGTTTGCCATATTTAAATAAATTAAACAAGCACATGACCAACTTAAATGCATTGATTGAAACCAAAAGGTGCAGTTCATCACAAAAGAAAGCAGACTACTCAGCTAAACGAAATGCATTGTTCTAAAAAATCATCACAGAAATTCATTACCTAACTGCAAAATTCATCAAGACTAGTAGAAACTGTACAAAATACGCTCATAAATATGGTGATAATAAAATATCTTAAAATAGTAAAAACTATGAAATAGTAAAATAGTAAAAACCATGAAATATGCTGCGGTGGTGGTGCTGCGGTAGCATTGTCGCCTCACAGTAAGATGTTGTCCTGTTCGATTCTCAGATAAAGCATCTTCTGTGTGGAGACATGCGTGAATGGGTGTACCTTCGTTGAAGCTTGTGCGTCAGGGCTGGCAACTCGGTACCTAAAAATCTACTGCCAATCATTAGCGGACCGGAATTCCACTGTGGCGACCCCTAACCAGGAAAAGCCAAAATATACAACAAGTAAACACCATGAAATAATGTTAAATAACAATAATGAATAACCTGAAAGGGGTATTATAAAAATATTGTAAAACTGTTTCAAAAACTAGTTAAAAACTCATTAAACCTTATCTAATGTACAAAAATTCATTATTTTATGTTAAGCAAAAAAATTAATAAATTGATAGGACTACTTGTGCTATCTTTGCAAAATCCTTAATTTTAAAACACAAGCTAAGGAGCAAATATCATTTAAACCAGGCATACTATAGGTGTTCACTTTTATTTGCCAAAGTAACTCTCGCAATTCAAGCCTCAAGGACTGAGGACTACCTCTAATGTCATGTTCCACCTGATCAATAACTGTAAAAGTGAAGCCATGTTGGGGGTTTTCATGAATATGTTTAGCTAGTGCATTTTCTAATTTAGTTTTCCTGATGCTGTATAAATGCTCATAGACTCTGTCCCCGATGTAAAAACATGAGCATAATTTGCAACTTGCCAAATAAACAACAGCCCTAGATCCACAATTTAATCTTTTGTTAATGCTATACTTTTTGCCCCTGATCGTAAAGGAATTGCCTACCTCCATATGCCTGCAATAATTGCAGTTTTTGCATTTGTACATGCCCGGAGTCCTCGTCTGTGGTCTTCAAATTCTTTACAAAAGATTCTTAAAATCAGATCCTTTTCTAAAAACAATAGTTGGTTTAGATCCAACCATACCACATAGTTGTTCATCCAAAGTTAACAAACTCCAATTCTTGAATACGATTTAGCATATTTCATAGGCATCAATGCTATAAGTAGTGATGAAAGTCAATTTAAATGGATTCAGTGTATCAGGTTGACTTTCTTCCATAATAGGCCAATTATTAATATTAGTATCAAAATCTTTTGACAGAATGGGATTAAAAATACCTCTATTCCTTTTGTGTTGTACCTCCTCTATGAGTTCGTCTAATAGTGATAGAGGGTATCCTCATTTCAAAAACATGTTGCATAATGTGTGGCATTCAATCATAAAATCATCGTCATCAGAGACCATACGGGCCACCCTGAACAGTTGGCCTTTGACGATGGATCTCTTTTGCTGATAGGGGTGGCAGCTAGTGAAGTGGAGGAATGAATTTGAATAAGTATGTTTTCTGTGAATTCTGGCTTTAAAAGCCTTGTTCCTCCTATCCTTGTATAGGTCAACATCTAAATAAGCTATATTATCAGTTCCAAAGCTGTGAGAGAAAGCCAAAAATTGTGTTGCACTATTTAGATATTCCATGAAAGATGGAATGATTTTGGGTTTTCCTTCAAAAATAATAAATACATCATCTAAAAATCTAGTAACTTAAATGCATTGACTGAAACTAAAAGGTGCAGTTCATCACAAACACCCCTATCAGCAAAAGAGATCCGTCATCAAAGGTCAACTGGTCAGGGTGGCCTGTATGGTCTCTGACGATGATGATTTTATGACTGTATGTAAAATATATGCATGCATTCATGTTAACATAACCGGTAAAAAGTAGTACTTTTTTTTGTCATTTCTGAAGTATTTAGGACTAGTACATGCTGTTTTAAGTGTGTCAGCATATTACAGCTCTAACAGTTGTTACATCTTTAGCTGGATGTCGCCATGTATATATTGCTGTTATGAATAGTCCTTTGCTGTAACTAATTGCTCCTGATGGTTTTTAGCACCTCTACTTTGCCATACTAGTCTACATTAAGATATACAATTGAACTACTAAGGTATTAGGCGTATGTATAGCTCTAGTTATTTCAGTTGCCATGCGTTACAATAGTTAAGATCCAAGGCTCAATATTGTAAAAGGAACGATGTGTACACTGAATATACATTGTGTGTAGTGTTTTTGAGCGGATGTTACATTTTGGAATTGAATGTTTGCTGACCTGTTTGGCTCAGTCACCAACCCTCATACATTGTAGCTAACTCCTTCTGTCTTTCTTTCTTTCCTCACCAGTAACCCTCACTGCTAATGCCGGTTAACCAGGATTCCTGAGGTTCTGCCTTGTTGAATTCAAGCCCAGACACTCCATTCTCAGCACAGGATACCTCCCCTCTTAGAAGCTGCAACTAGTCAATGTATGTACTTGTAAAAACTAATACGCACCTGTGCTAATTTGTTGTGAAAAATGATTAAATTAGTCATTAGACAGCACCAAACAGTGTAAAATTGAGAAAAAGAATGCAGATGCCGCATTCAGTTTCATCAGGATGCACATGATCTTTAACTAGTCTCCACTTACAAAGATAAAAGGAGAGTTATGGCAGTCACTGGGTCCTTTAAAACATGCATTGCATGAGGCAACTGGGGTCCTGGGACATGGAGGGTGATCTGTAGCAGGCCACAATATGCATTGCAGATTTATCCGACACTCTTTTTACCTCCAAAAACACTCTTGGCATACTGTTACTTCAGGATAACCCCTACCCCATTTCTCCTCCCATCCACACCATGATAGAACAATTTGAACCCATCTCCGATACATCTGGCCTTACTCCCCTTCCATCTGGTCTTTTGCATGCACAATATATCAACCTTCCTTCTCTTCATATCAGCTAGCTCTCTCCCTATACCAGTCATACTTCCAACATTCAAAGTTCCTACCCTCACTACCACACTCCTAACCTTCCTCCTCTCTTCCTGCCTTTGGGCATGCCTTCCCCTCTTCTTCTCCTTCAGCCAACAGTAGCTCAATTTCCGCCAGCACCCTGTTGGCTAACAGTACTGGTGGTGGTCATTGTTAACCTGGGCCTTGACTGATCCTGTATGGAAATCTGTATTGTTCTCTGCATATGCCTTTTGACAAATGTTTTACACTAGATGCCCTTCCTGATGCAACCCTCCCCATTTATCCGGGGTTAGTAAACCATACTTTATCTTGTTTAATTTGCCTTGTCCCAATTTGATCCTCCAAATTTCAAATGTATTAATTTGTTCATTCAATCATTCTCATATTACCTGCTTAAACCAACTGAGTGTTAGAGAGTCTGAATCTATCCCAGCATTCAATGGCAATAAAGCATATAAAACTCATCCTAACCAGGGTATCATTCCATCAAAGGAAGCACACACACGTGCATGTGCTCGCTCACTCACTGTGCATGCACACCTATAGACAGCTTAAAGGATCATCTGTTCACCAGTGACACATCTTTGAGATGATGGAAGAAACCAAAGCAGATGACAAAAAACACATGGACAAACCTAGGTGAATTTTTTGGTATCAATGTCTTAAACAATCTCAAATATCTCAAATAATGTGGTTATGATTGGATACCAAATCATAATGTTCTAGTTTCCTGTCATTTTGCTTGCCCTAAAAGCTGCCTAATAAATAAGTCTGTATACATCTGCTAAGCACCCCACTCTTAACTAAAAGAAGACAATCTGGTACAACCCCATGCATCTAAGACTTAACTATAAATGACTGTGTGCATACTTGCGAATGAATACATAAAACTGGAAGTTTATCTGGGGACTATCATTTGTTTTTAAGTTCAGTGTTAGCCTGCATGATTCTTTTTGCATGCATTTATAATGAGATGTTACTGAGAAAAAAAAATTTAATAACATTTTATTTCAGCTGTAGTGAAGTCTAGTAAATGACAAAAAGTTCAACTGAGCTAAAAATTCATAAGTTTATCCATTCAAAAGCAAACTTTGGTCATTTTTGGTGCTAATATTTATAAATTAAAATCAACTGCCATACCTACAGCCAGCTGGCACAGAGAGATAAGGCTGTGAGATGTAGTTTCAGTAATAAAGGTTTGATTTCCCCAGTCATTATTTATCTACTGTGTGACCTTGAGCAAGTCAGGTAACTAGACACTGCTCCCAGGTTATCCCTGAAAAGGGGTTGTGTGTTCAGTTAGCCTACCTGATTAACAAATTGGTATTATTATTAATTATTCTCACATGGGAGCCAACAACAAATTCCCATCTACTTCATTATCCTGCCAATTGGAACTCGTTATCCAGCAGATATAAGATAAAATAGTTTCAGTTCTTTGTCTTGCAAGTATAAGAAAAGGAGCGCCTTACAGGCCTTTGCCCTGTGTGAATCCCAACCATTATGGGGAAAAACATGAAATGAGCTTATCATACTGAGGTATATATTTCTGACTAAAAACATATTTAAAATAGCACAGCAGAAAAGCATACAGAAGCATAACTTTGATTCTGAAGTACAGTGAGCCATGATTTAACACTAAGCTAACATAATTCTACTAGTTGTCAATAGCTGGACACTTGAAAGACACTGACCAAAATACAATTTACAAAAGAGAGGAATTCCTCTTTCATTCAGATCAACAGTCCAATGGACTTGGCGATCCAATAGCTATAAAAGTGTGAAGACAGCTGCCAGAGATACTAGAACTGCACCCAAGATCTACAGCTCACAAAAACATGCTGTGTGCAGCTTCATAACCAAAAAATATATTTTACAAGGGCCTATCTTTGTGAGTGTGTATGACAAGGGGACATACTGATAAGGCTGACTTTAGTCTTCTTCTTATGAAATTAATTTATTATATGAGCTTTCACATTTAAACAAAGCTTGGTGCTGCAGTTTTTTTCAGCCTATACCCAGAATGAACACATCTTACACTACAAAAGATAAATGAGGAAGTTGCATGCCTTAATGAAAGGAGCATTACCCAGTTTTTTACACTTCTGCTCTTAAACCCTTTTGCCAGGATGACAAACCAAATTTTGTTTAAAAATCATGCTGTTTGTGTGCCTTACACACAATAGCAAATAATCCCTGTGGGTGTATAATACTCTTAGAAAACCTAGAAGTCATTCTTTTATTCTTGCTGAGAGACCTTATTAGCTTAATTTATCATTTTAAGTCCTGTTCAAGCCATTACAAACAAGCAGAAACTCATTTTCATGACCTTATTATCTTATGGCACCCCTTAACTTCCTACAGCTAAGGGAAAAGAGGTTAAGCTTTTTTGTCTTTGGTGCTGACTTAGTCCTTGCATATATTTGTTTCTTAGCGATTGCCATTTGAACACACTCAATAATTATATATATTTTCCTGTTGCCTATGCACAAACTCTGCTACAGTATTTAAGTCTATTTTATTTATTTATTCATTTACTCACCTATATGTCCTCTGGGTAAGTGGACCGATCTTTTGACCTTTTTCAGCCACAACCCAAACTCAAAGAGCAGAAAATACAACCCAGTCTTTCAAGCAGCAAAATTATTTTACAAAATGTGTACACAGCAAAGTTCTTAACGTAAAGGTAAGATGTAATGCAGTAGGATAAGATTAAAAGATCCAGTCAGAGTGCATTGAAAAAGAATACATACAAAATGCAAGCAAAGATATGTATAAAATATAGTGCAATCATACATTTATTACATAAACTCCTATACAAAGGTGAAATGTATGTATATAAGATGCCACATTAAGAGGGTGAGAAGTTTCTTAAAAGTATTCTATTATTCATGATGAGGGGTTGTAAGCTACCATCCCATTTCCTGTTAGACTACAGTATAAGCACTTGGAAATCCAGGCAGCTGCATTTCAAATGTCTGAATATACAACCCATGATGCTGCAGCTTTTGTTACAAATGGTGTCAGTACGTACAGGAAATTACAACATTTTACATTTTAATTGTCTGACTGGGGCTCCTTCTCCCTGTATTCATTTGTTTACTCCACTCCCCAAGCCTGTTTACTCTCCACAGTTGTAAAATTATAATGAAAAAATGTTAAAAATAGAGCCTGTACAGTATATTAAAAAAATAAATAAAAAATTGTGTTCACTTCTGCTTTGATATCTTTTGTTGATGTTGACTTTTTACAGTTTATCAGATTCTATACTATATTTCACAGTTGTCTTCCTGAACCCAAAGAATATAGATGTTTTTCTAACATGAAAGTGTGTAGGATATGTTTGTGCTCACATTGTGACCTTCTTCTGTACATTCTAATGATACTACCAATCATCAAGTCTGGAAATGTTCCTGACTATTTCAATACAGTCTTCATCTAGAGTAGGGATTTCTCAGTTATAACATCTGAGCGATACTGAATAATTAAAATCCCATCAGTCTTAGGGGATGCCTTGGCGCACAGTGTCCCAACTGTTACAATGTCTACTATGGTCTATACATCACTGTCCATCACAAAGAGAGTTTTGCTATTCAACTAACTGTGACTTCTGATACACCTTAAGAATTTGATGTTTACTTATAAGTAACCTATAACTATCTGTGTCAAAACACTGGAAAAAGCCATGAACATCAAGTCCCTTATCTATAACATTAACAATGTGATAAAAGAAATTATGTTTTTGATGTGGATGGGCTCCCTGAAAAATATATATGTTAGTAAACATTACAAGAAATTAAAACACTTCATTTTTTTCTCCAGGGTATTCAGGACTAGATTCTCCATGATTTGTTTTTTCATATCTCTTATACTGCCTTTATTTTTAGAAAGGGGCTTTTTCGTTGGTTTCTTCCACATTCCTGGAATACTCCCTCCATTAAAAATACTGAATTAAGTAAACTCATTTTTAGATCTCTTAGGTCCCTGCTTGAAACACTATCACGATTACATGTTTTTCTGATGCTGAGAATGTCCAAATGTTGGCCGAAGGAGGAGAAGAGGGGGAAGGCATGCCCGAAGGCAGGTAAAGGCTAGGACTGTGGTAGTGAGGTTCAGAACTTTGAATGTTGGCAGTATGACTGGTATAGGGAGAGAGCTAGCTGATATAATGGACAGAAGGAAGGTTGGTATATTGTGTGTGCAAGAGACCAGATGGAAGGGGAGCAAGGCTAGATGTATCGGAGGTGGGTTCAAATTGTTTTATCATGGTGTGGATGAGAGGAGAAATGGCATAGGGGTTATCCTGAAGGAACAGTATGCCAAGAGTGTTTTGGAGGTGAAAAGAGTGTCAGATAGAGTGATGTTTATGAAGCTGGAAAGTGATGGTGTAATGATGAATGTTGTTAGTGCATATGCTCCACAAGTTGGGTGTGCGATGGATGAGAAAGAAAAATTTTGGAGTGAGTTGGATGAAGTGGTGATGACTGTACCCAAGGGTGAGAGAATGGTGATTGGAGTGGATTTCAATGGGCATGTTGGTGAAGGGAACAGAGGGGATGAGGAAGTGATGGGTAGGTATGGTGTTAAGCAAAGGAATGCAGAAGGTCAGATGGTAGTGGACTTTGCGAAAAGGATGGACATGGCTGTGTTGAATACATATTTTAACAAGAGGGACGAGCATAGGGTGACATACAAGAGTGGAGGAAGATGCACACAGGTAGATTATATCTTATGTAGAAGGCCCAGTCTGAAGGAGATTGGAGACTGTAAAGTGGTGGCAGGGGGAAGTGTAGTTAGGCAGCATAGAATGGTGGTTTGTAGGATGACATTGGTGATCAAGAAGAGAAGGAGGAGTATGAGGGCAGCACCAAGGATCAAATGGTGGAAACTGAAAAAGGGTAATTGTGAGGTGGAGCTCATGGAAGAGTTAAGACAGGCACTGGGTGGCAGTGATGAGTTACCGAATAGCTGAGTAACTACAGTAGAGCTAGTAAGGGAGATGGCTAGAAAGGTGCTTGGTGTGACATCTGGACAGAGGAAGGAGGACAAGGAGACCTGGTGGTGGAATGAGGAAGTACAGGAGAGTATACAGAGAAAGAGGCTGGTGAAGAAGAAGTGGGATTGTCAGAGAGATGAAGAAAGTAGACAGGAGTATAAGGAAATGAGGTGCATGGCAAAGAAAGAGGTGGCGAAGGCTAAAGATAAGGCGTATGAAGAGTTGCTTGAAAGGTTGATCATTAAGGAGGGAGAAAAGGAGCTGTACTGATTGGCAAGACAGGGACCGAGCTAGTAAAGATGTGCAGCAGGTAAGGGTGATAAAGGATAATGAGGGAAATGTACTCACAAGGAGAGTGTGTGGAGCATATTGAAAGAGTACTTTGAGGGGCTGATGAATGAAGAGAATGAGAGGGAGAGAAGGTTCGATGATGTGTGGATAGTGAATCATGAAGTGCAGTGGATTAGCAAGGAGGAGGTAATGATAGCTATGAAGAGGATGAAGAATGGAAAGGCTGTTGGTCCAGATGACATACCTCTGGAAGCATGGAGGTGTTTAGGTGAAATGGCAGTGGAGTTTTTAACTAGATTGTTTAATGAAATCTTGGAAAGTGAGAAGATGCCTGAGAAAAGGAGGAAAAGTGTTTTGGTACCGATTTTTAAGAATAAGGGTGAGGTTCCGAGCTGTTGTAACTACAGAGGGATTAAATTGATCAGTCACAGCATGAAGCTATGGGAAAGAGCAGTGGAAGCTAGGTTAAGAAAGGAGGTGATGATTAGTGATCAGCAGTATGGTTTTATACCAGGAAAGAGCACTACAGATGTGATTTTTTCTCTGAGAGTGTTGATGGAGAAGTACAGAGAAGGTCAGAAGGAGTTGCATTGTGTCTTTGTGGATTTAGAGAAAGCATATGACAGGGTGCCTAGAGAGGAGTTGTGGTATTGTATGAGGAAGTCGGGAGTGTCAGAGAAGTATGTAAGAGTAGTACAGGATATGTACGAGGGTAGTGTGACAGTGGTGAGGTCTGCGGTGGGAGTGACAGATGCGTTTAAGGTGGAGGTGGGATTACATCAAGGATCAGCTCTGAGCCCTTTCTTATTTGCAATGATGATGGACAGGTTGACAGACAAGATCAGACAGGAGTCCCCATGGACTATGATGTTTGCAGATGACATTGATATCTGTAGTGAGAGTAGGGAACAGGTGGAGGAGACCCTGGAGAGGTGGAGATATGCTCTAGAGAGAAGAGGAATAAAGGTCAGCAGGACTAAGACAGAATATATGTGTGTGAATGAGAGGGAGGATAGAGGAATGGTGAGGATGCAGGGTGTGGAGGTGGCAAAGGTGGATGAGTTTAAATACTTGGGATCAACAGTTCAGAGTAATGGTGAGTGTGGAAGAGAGGTGAAGAAGAGAGTACATGCAGGATGGAGTGGGTGGAGAAGAGTGTCAGGAATGATTTTTGACAGACAAGTACCAGTAAGAGTGAAAGGGAAGGTCTACAAGAGGGTAGTGAGACTAGCTATGTTATATGGGTTGGAGACAGTGGCATTGTCAAAAAGGCAGGAGTCAGAGCTGGATGTGGCAGAGTTAAAGATGTTAAGATTTGCACTGGGTGTGACAAGGGTGGAGAGGATTAAGAATAAGTATATTAGAGGGTCAGCCCATGTTGGAAGGTTTGGAGACAAAGCCAGAGAGGCAAGATTACATTGGTTTGGACATGTGCTGAGGAGGGATGCAAATTATATTCGGAAAAAGATGTTAAGGATGAAGCTGCAGGTAACAGGGAAAGAGGAAGGCCTAAGATGAGGTTCATGGATGTGGTGAGAGAGGACATGCAGGTGGTTGGTGTGACAGAGGAAGATGCAGAGGACAGAAAGAAATAGAAACAGATGATCCACTGTGGCGACCCCTAACTGGGAAAAGCCAAAAGAAGAAGAAGAAGAAGAAGAAGAAGAAGAATGTCCAAATGAGAGGGCATATTACTTACATGAAAATGAAAGGAGATTCTAGACTGAGTGTACTTGGTTAGAAAAACTGTGCACTGGTTTATTGCAGGATAGAAAATATTGTCTCAGCATAAACAGAACAGTATGAATCCTCATGCCATTGTCATTTGAAGCAATGGACCTAAAAATATTTCCTAGCTCCACTATTACAAGTGTGAAAAACCTGTTGTCCTGTTTCCCTCCTGGTATGGTATGTCAGTGATGCAATCCCTGAAACAGTGTGTGACATTTGTTTAAGTCCATCTTCTGGACGATTCCCTTATTTTCAATCCCTTGCATGGTCATGTCTTGAATAGCCTTTAGAGGCACAATGGAATGAGGTTGCCACTTGCCTCATGGATGTACCAATGGGTGACATATACAGATTAACCATAACCTGAGCAGTCATGCTTGCTTCAAGTTTCTGTAGATGCTTCAGATTATCTCACAGTCAATGCAAATGTTGCATGTGCTTACACAGGCCCCACACCTCACTCACCACCTTTATCATGATATGTGTAGTAGATGTCTGCGATTGAATCAGAGACATGCACATCTGCGGATTGAGGCCAAGTGTGGTGCCCAAGCTAGGTAAAGAGCTGGAATTATGGCAGCAATGCCAACTACATACCTCTTCCCTCCTATATGTGCATGCCCATTGGAGGCAGTGCAGCTGAAGGATGCCATCTGTGATACTGACTTCTGTTTTGCCTGGGTGGGGCATATACTTACAAGATGTCCAATGCCAAACACTGGTGATGCTTTAAGTCCAGGCTGATAATCCACTGTTACCTCATATGTAGGGAATGTGTATGTATGAGCCATCCAATCTTAGCACTGCTGACAGTGTCACTGTGTCACCTGATGGTGCCATGTGTATATTGCCATCATCTTCATTTGCCACAGGTGACCTGATGATATCAGGCATGTCCTGTTCTATTGTGCTTTACACAACACCCGTGAAAGATGTGAAAGCCGAAACAGAACAGACCACTGGCATTGCTGGAACACATACCACCCCCTGACCTGTAGTACACTTACTGGTACATGACAGTTCTGTGAATAGATTATGGGTACATATATCCCTTTCAGTGCAGAATACTGCAGTTGCAGCCTAATGTACCTGGAGAATAGATATGCTGAAATGTTGTGCTGATAAAGTCGATCTGACATGTGAGTCAGTGTACAACATGGAACTTTACCTACTGTCAGTAACCTGGTGCATCCCCTACAAACACTCAGGCATTTCTCACCAGCCCATCTCCAACATCCAAGCCACCACCAGGTATAAGGGTCAATTTGCTATCCTCAGGCAGGGATACCAGGAACTCTTTCACTTTTGTGTGTCATTTCCATGCTGGTGATTTACCTCTTGTTCTGAATCTGTCCCTAGCAATATTTTATGCCTTTGTCTTACAAGCAATATCATATTGGTGACATTTTGCTACAAGAAAAAAAAATTGACTTTGAACACACCAAATAATTTATTAAAATGCCAAATGCAAGCTACAAAGCTTTCAGGTGATACCCTTCCTTAATCCTTACTGCAAATGAAACTTGAACATTCAATCCAATTTATACAATAATTCAGATAAGATCACATGACACAGCAGCCAATCAGAAAACATTAGATCTAATTAATATCAAAAATATCAACTATATTATAAGGACATTCAACCACAATAAACTAGAATAAATTCAATACAATTGCATTTGTTTCTTTATTAAAATAGACTTGATAGAAATTGCACTATTTATGCCAGATTCTGAATTGGTTTGTAGCCATAGGATCCAATTATATTCACTAATTTCATGCATATTGTTACTTTTGCCCCCGCTAATACTTTTTTGTGCAACATCATTTGCCTAAAATTTAAACTGATGGTCAAAACCAGCTTCTAAAATATGCTTGGTTAATGCATGTGTTTGTGTGTTCTTACGTATATCAGACTTATGTTCTATAATACAGTCTTTAAATCTATGACTACATTTACCAACGTAAAATGAAAAACATCTAATACAAATTCCTAAGTACACTATATTTGTAGTATTACATGTGGCATAACAGTGAAAATTATATGTCTTAGGGTGAATAAAAGTATTATCAGTTATAATAGCTTTACAACAACTGCAGTTCTAGCAGGGATACTTCCCAGTGTTTTGTAGTAACTATCAAGTTTAAAATCTTGATAGCACGGTCTCCTTTTAAGATTTCTACAATTTCTGTAGGCAAAACTAGGTTTATCACCTAATGTGTTGTAACACTGGCATAGCTCTTAAAATGTTCCAATTCTTTTGAATTATTTGTTTCACATTATTAGTTCTTCTGCTATACATGGTTACATACCTAATTTTGCTTCCTTGTGTATGTCTGTCATTATTGGGGTTGTATCTCCCTAGTTTCTCTGACAAATGATCTAGCTAATTTGTCCCTATTATTAATTACTTCATTCAAGGTTTCCTGCATTGTCACACTATTATATCCCCTTTCTTCAAATTCTGAAATTATTTCATTCATTTGTTCCCTGCATTTATCTTCATTTGTATTCGATCTACTAACTCTAGTTAGTTGTGCTTTCATGATGCCCTTAAATATATGCAGTGCATGCATACTTTGCCTATGTGTACACCTATTTGTAGGAACATCCTTATAGACACTCATGTCTATTCTTCTAGCATCTTTTTCTAATCTTATATTCAGATAATTAATTTGATTTCTGGAGCAAGTCATTTTAAATCTCAGAAAATCTGTTGTAATATCAAGATATTCCACATAGTTTTTAAGCGGATTTTCATCTCCTTCCCAGATGAAAAAATTGCCATCAACGAAAAGCTAATTTTCCTTATATTCCTGTTACTATAGATAAATTCAAGATCGGAGTATGTATTAGCTATGGCTGTACCCATAGCTATGCCTGAATTTTGCAAATATGGTTGGTTTTCAAATAAAAAAATATTCTTAGAATAATTTCTAATAACTGACATACATTTTCAATTTCTCTCCCATGCATCTCCGCATTAGCAGAAAGAAAATTGTGTACAGCGTTGACACAGTAATCATTGGGGATAACTGTAAAAAGTGAATTAATATGAAGTGTGGCAAATAAGAAATCAGTATCAGTGTTAGAGCAAGTCTATTCCTAAAACTTAGAAAATCCCTATCGTCTTTTATATAACTCTGAGAGTGACTTAAATATTTACTTAAAGTTGATTGCAAATATACAGAAATAGGTTCAGTGACCCATCCCCTACTAAATACAATTGGTCTCAATGGGGGATGGGTTAGGGATTTATGTATCTTTGGTAATCAATATACTATAGGAGTTACCAGACATGGGACTGTGAAAAAGTTAAACAAATCATTAGAAATGTCATTATCTATTTGCATTTCATATATAACCATATTTACATCAGATATTAATTTCTTAACATCTAAAAATCAATCTTGCGAAAAGTTGTCTCATCTGACAGAAATTAATTTTTTTTCTTTTAACTATTGACATTTTAATGCAACTGTACTAGTGTTTTGTTATGGTCGCTTACAGCATTGATGCCTTTTACCAGTCCTTATCACACCTGGTCCTGAAAAGCCTTGCTTGCTGTACCTTTTCCTAGGATATGCATGCTATGTGTCCACAGGGCCTGCAGTAACATCTCAGTCACCTGGTTTGTAAATTTTTCAGCCATTGCTGCTGTTGTGTGGCCATGTCTGGATGAGTACACCTGTGGGTTACACATATCAGACAGTGTGCATTGGCATGTCTGTCTTTGGCTAACCCATATGTGTCTGCACCATCCCTTCGATCTATCTGGTGGCCATGTACCAGTTTGTTGTCATGCTGTGACCATTCCTACCCTGCCTTATACTGCCACCAGCAATGGCCTTGTTATCACTAGTGACATTCCTACATCACTGTGCTGATGGCCAATTACTGTGCATGTCCTCTGCCCCTCCCCACCCTCTATATGCATAACCATGCCATGCTCTATGTACAGGGGCCACTGTATCCCCTGTAGCACATCTTGCACTTTGCATGTATAGGCCACAGTATGCCTGTTCAGGTGTTGACATGTCTGTCATGTCCATTTGCTGTGTTTCCTGCCATAGAACCCACCTGCTGGCCACATACTTATCATGCACTTGTGCAGTGTTTTTGGTCACACTGAGCCCTCCAGCTATACATGCACCTGTCATGATCTTTTGCCATATTACCTCATCCATATCTAGTGATTCTTCTCTATAACTGTTGCTGCCATCCACCATGAGTGTTCAGTACAGTGCAAAGGTATATTACCTGGTGTCTTGTCTTCCTTAACCATTCCTATATCAAAGTTCAGTGTCTTCTCCAGTGAGTTCTTATTTCTGACTTGCTTGTCTTTATCAGTCATTCCACAATATGGTGACTGTACTTTATATTGTGCTAAAATGGGCCTCATTGTATGACAGTTATGCTAATGAGGGATTTTAGTATTACTGTCTCTGAATCACTCAGTGACACACTGTGCTAGCACACCCAGGCAGCAATAGCATGCTTGTCTCTCCCTGTCCTGGGGATAATGAGATATGTGCACACTATGCTCATGGAGCCTGTTAGGCCCATATAACTTTGACTCTGCACTACTGACATTTAATATTACTGAACCATCACTGATGAAGTTATATACATCACTTTTTTCATAGGGCTACATGTACAGTGGCTACCATTTTGTTCCTCAAGAAGACCAGTAGGGTGGACATATCCTCTTCAGGTACTGGTTTCAACAGGTCTTCTGCCTTGAGTGAGTTTGAGACCAGAATTTTCCTGTACCTGCTGCACATGGACTAGGGGAGCACTTGCTGTGTCATTATGATGACCCATTATATTCTATAAACTTGATTCTTATCACAGCCATAGCAGTGTGGTGAATGATACCATTAGCATCACCCATTCTGGTCAGCAGACATTGTTATGGTGTTACCCCAACCTGCTTTGCCAACAGGTGCCACAGGTTATGGAGAGTGTACCAGCCTTTTATTGTAAGCATTGTATATTTGCATTGTTTTGACAACAATTGGCTTGTTTCCTTGCCTTATTTTAATAAGCTCATAGTATACTGAATTCTCCCAGCTTTCTTTTACAGTGGCTGATTAGCGTCAATTTAACAGGGAAGCCTACAATTCAACAGGGAAGCCTATCTTGGAAGAGCTGAAAGAATCTGCTAGCAGCATAGGTTCATAAGATTTTACTAAATTGCAGCCAAAGAAAACTGCTGAGAAGCTTAGCCATATCACACAATACTGTGGGAGACAAACAATGTCCCCCATTAAGCAGAATTTCTCAACATATCCCAGAGAAAACTTGTGATCACCTGTTTTTAAAGGTTGCTAGGGAAGTACACTGATTTATAGGAAAGTTAACCTGTTCCAGAAACAGGGAATGAATTTGTTTAGGTATCTGTCATGCCATTTGGTATTGTTAATGTGGCAGTATAGGTTTAGTTCTCTAGAATGGAGAGTCCAAAGAGTGCTGGGCTGTTCATAGCATATGAGGCTAAACAAAGATCACCCCTCAAGAGTCTGTATGGCACTGAGTAAAGGGACAAGGTTTTTTGTCTATCAGAGTAGCTAAGGGTACTGAGATCGGAGATCACTGTGGTGAGGAAACATTGAGGCCTCTCAAGCTGGCTTAGGTACTTAAGGAGGTACATGCCAAAAACTGCATTATATTCAATGATGGACTTAAGTAAGGGATTAATAAAGTGGGAATACAACTTCTGGGGACCATAAAGAGAAGCTAAGAAGGATAAGTTGCATAAGGTACGAGAATTTTCTAGCCATGATAGAGACATGGAGGTTAAAGGAGAGTCTATTGTCAACATATGTACCCAAGTCCCCAATGACTGTGTCAAATTTAACTGGAATGTTATCTATGTGGTAAGTAGTAGTGATTGATTTACAGAAGGTAATTATTCAGTATTTCTTGGTGTTGAGCGTAAGCTGATGATTAATACTCCAAGCAATTGTTTGTTTTAGCCCCCAGTGGAGAAAGTGAGTATCAGAACAGGTGACATTTTTCTGTATAGCAAATACCTCCAATCTTAATGATATGGGTTCTCTCAGGTATCCAGTTACCAATCCACTGAACTATTTAGGCATTAACACTGAGTTGAGAGAGCTTGTCAACAAGAGCAGAAGCATAGCTAGGATGGGATGAAGGGGGAAACTGCCCAAGGTGCAAGGTGTTAGGGGGTGCAATCAGCAGTAGTGTAGTTCTGGCATTTATTTCTGTATCAGCATTTCTGAATGCCAGTACAGAAATGATTTTGCTATCAGGACTAAAGTGCTTGCTTCAGCACTTTGTGTGTGTGTGTGTGTGTGTGTGTGGTATTAGTTGTAGCAAGGTTTTAGTTCAAATCTAGCAAGTGGCTTGCGACAGTATTCTAAAGTAAAAAAGACCTTTTTTCGTCCACTCACAGTTGAGTGGTGGACTTGGTGCTCCACTGTAGAGGTGAGGACCACCAGAATTGGAAAAGGGACTTTTTATGCTGTTCTTTACCTTAAAGGGAACCAGACTGAGAACATTACTGGGTTTTAAATGAGCCAGCTGTAGCTATGAATCCTAGCAATTAGAGATAGTCTCAAATGCACGGCAACATCCAGTTAAGCAGTGTGGACCATATGCCCCTTATCCTTGGCCTCAATAACCATTTCAAAGAACTCGACTGGGATGAACAGGCATGATCTGCTTTTAACAATGTTAAATTGGTGTTCATCCAAAGATATAAGGTCACCTATATCATTGTTTATTAATTTAGCTATAATACATTCCATACATTTGCAAATAACATATCTCTCAACGGTCCAGACTTTTGCAGAATGCCCAGATTTTTTATTCATATTTTTCCCCTGTTCCTCATAAAAATTGTGGTTTCTGGCAAATCACTAAATAATGACAGACATTCTAGCTTCGATCTTCATATCCTTCAGAAAATTCATACTAAAGAAAAATGTTATTCTGTCAACTTCATAAGTTTGTAAGAGTAATATATAAAATCTGTCTCTGATTTTGGGCCTTTGCTTCCCATAATTGTTGGCTTTGTCCAGATTTCTTGTGCTAAGAGGTTGAGAGGTTTGTCAAATAATTCTAAAGAGAATACTAGGCCTGTAATACGTAGACTCAGTAGAGGGACCATCTTTATGCAAGGGTACCAGAAGTGCCATTCTGAATAGCTCAGGGACACAACCAGTTGAGACAGCCAGGCTGAAGAGCTGAGAGAGAATTTTTTTTTTGTATAACTTTAAGCTTCTCAGCAAAGATCCAGTAATACTGTCATGACCAGTGGAAGCAGTTAGTGTTTTTAATTTTGGAAAGTACTGAGTAATTGGACTGTATATTCAGAACAGACAAGTTAACTTGCAAAGCAGCTTATAGCTACAGATAGGTGAAAGGATGATATAAAAGACAAAGGACAGATTAGGTACAGTATTAAGGAAAATATATAAGGCTAGTATTTATAGGTTAGTAATGAGAAAATGAGATACAGAGAAGAAGATCAAAGTTTTTGAATAGTAGTAGTAATGGGGTGGTGTTAAGGAAAGTGGGATGGGGAAGAAACAGACAGAGTAGTGACATAAGGCAGCGGCACAGTATAGTTAGTAGAGGTGAGGAAAATAGGCAGAGGGATGTTTTCTGAATTAGTTGCAATCCCAAGTTCACAGCTGGCTTTACATTTTCTAATGGTAAATTTGATAGACTTGCCTTAATAAATAGCTAAACAGCAACCAGACAAGTCATGCTATGAATCCTTGCTACACAGTGCCATGGCAAACTAAATATACCTGAATACCACCATAGCTTAAATATGGATGGAGTCATCTGTATATAGCAGATGCAATAATATTCTCTACTGACATGTATCCTTAAGAGAAACTATTTCTGATAACTATTTTCTAATTACATAAAACAAATAAGTACATATAATGTAGGCCCTTTCCATTTCTTAGTTGGGAAAATTATCTGAATTTATTTCCTACTATTAGGCTAAATACTATATCACTAAATTGTGAATTTTAACTGGACTTCTCTTCAGAAACAATCATGTATTTCATTTTTCAAAGCTATTACATATTCAGTTTATAATATTTCAAAATGTATATGTTACCCATATAAAACTAGATACAGATTTCCTAAATTTTCACAGAAATTATTCACTATGTTTATAGCAAAATGTTAAATTTTTGAACATATTCCGGAATTGTAAGTAAGTCAACATTGGAATTTATTCAATACAATTTAAGCAAGATTAGTCATACATTCAGCTGTTTCATGGAATTAAGTTATCTGGGACATATTCAAGAATAGTTTACCACTGCAAATCCCTAGTTTTAATAATGTCACTACATATTGTTGAAACATTTGGGAAATATCATTGACCGATTTTACTTAATAGGAAAATATGTAAATGTACTCAAACCCAACAATAATTAAAAAAAAGGTATTTGGAGATGGGAAACTGACTTGATTAACAAATTTTCAAATACTTCGGAAAATATAAGAAACATCTGCTTATTACTGAGTTTGCTTGCATTTGAGTTTTGATTATTGTATATTTCTAAATATATCAATATTTGTGATATATTAGTTATTCATATGAAAATGTCAGTATTGTATTTATTGCACTGAAAATATTTTAAATGAGTAAAAAGCAGCTTTAAAAAATATTAAAGAAGAGTACTCATAAAAGAATGCAGGTGATTAAATGACAACGCCCTTTTCTATTTTATGTCTCTTTTTCTTACTGTTCCAAAATACTATTTAAATGCATAGCAGTCAGATGTAGAAGAAGCCAGAAAAAAATCTATGACAAATGACTGGATTGGGGGGAGGGGGAGGTCACTTTATACCCTGTCCCCTTCTCCTGAGCTTTGTATTTGTTTCTAAAGGACTAAGTATATTACATCTTTTTTTCTACTCCCTGGTGAAAAAAAAAAAAAAAAAAGATTTCAAACTGTCATGAGCAATGTTGTTGCTTTCCTTCGAGCAGAAAATTATAGTGTCACATGTGTGCAAAGTATATAATCTTAAAAGCAAACATCCTTGTTGTCACGCAAATACACAAACCCTAGAATACTGTATGTGCATCTAGAGTTATATACATCACCTCCATGGTAGGTGCCATAAGGATCATGAAAAGATCTGGTCTGTGGTGCTGGCAGCAGTGGAATTCATAGAGAGGTGCAGCTTGTCCATATCAACCCAACGTGTTGCACTTTTACAGGGATACGTGAAGAAGTAGTAAGCTTTAACTCCGTATAACCCTTGTAACAGCAGCAGATGCACTAACTTAATAGTCATTCAGGTGAGAGGTAGTGTGAATTTTACTACAAGCTGTGCAGCCTTCAGAGGATTGACACTGTAATTGCTCACCTTACCAGCTGTGAGATATGATGAGTGCAGAGCATAGCAGGCTGTGTGCTGTTTGGTTAACTAATGCACTTGGTACTTCAGCTACAATTCTGTCACATAAGCAGGGTACAATGTATGGCTTCCTGTATGGCTGGCACTATGCGAACCATGTGTGTTTGTGTGTTTCTGCATGTTTGTGTGTAAGTGGCTATAACAGTGCTGACCTGTACAGTTCTATGGAGTGTGATTTATAACATAGGATATACATGGGCCATGCTAACTAGCATGCAGTAGTGAGTTACCCAATTCAAAGAAGGTCCTTCCCTTGCAGTACTCATTACCTATTCCATTGTATTTATAAATCTCACTATATCCCTGTACTCTGTGATGCATGTCACTGTCCTGTTATGCTTCACAGACACATTGAACTGTGCAGCATTTGAAGCAGTTTGTAGCAGGATACTACAGATGGCTAAATTCTATAGCAGGATGCTATTACAAAAATGGAGCAGCTTTGCACTGGAAGCAATGACAACGGGTTATGGGATTTCAGTATTCTGGCTGCACATGGTGTGTGTGTGTGTGTGTGTGTGTGTGTGTGTGTGTGTGTGTGTGTGTGTGTGTGTGTGTGTGTGTGTACACACACACACACACACACACACACACACACACACACACACACACACACACACACATTGCTTATAGGATCATAGGAGGTTACTAGGCTAATGGCCCTGGGGCCCTTACAAGCCTAGCTAAGAGTTTATCCCTAAAAAGAATCCTCAGTCAGCACCTCTTGCCCCTGTCAATGAGGGACACAGGTGGAATCCCTGGGACAAATTTGTGGTCTCTCATCCGCTCATCAAGGTTGCGCTTGAAGAGGGTCAGTGAAGTGCTCTGTTTGACGTGTATATTATTTACATACATTTCTTATACATATGCATGTGTACTTTGTTTTTTTCTGCATCTCTGTATATGTGATAGTGCTCATGTGTGTATTTAGAAGATATTTTGTGAGTGTGTTACTTACAGCACAACAATGGCAAACTCGCTGATATTGCTAAATGAGCAGGTCAGTGCTTTCAGTATGGTTGGTTAACCTCTCTAACTACATTGTAATGCACTGCCAGACATCACGTATGATACAATGGTGTTCTTCATGAAGGGATGCTCATTTGTATTTGTTCTGTGCACTACCAGCAGGTTTGGTGTGCAGCTAGGTATCTATTTTACAGACATGTTATTCACGTTTCAGCAGCAGATTTGCCTTTTCCCTGATTTTTTTCTTTTTTTCTGCACATATTATGCACCAAGTACCATGTCTATGAATATGGCCCAAGATACATACATACACGTAATAATATTTTTTCCTTTTATTCCACATAAATTAATATCCAAAAATAAGACTTGTTGCCCATATTGTAAGCCATCAAATAATATATTAAATCTGTTCACTTGAATTTCTTGCACAGAATTAGATACTAAGTGAAAACCCCCTTCGCATAAAAATATTAAATCATCTATATATCTAAAATAAAATTTAACATAATTCTTAAAGAAAAATTTACTATAAATACATTCCTTCTCAACTAAACCCATAAAAATATTGGCATACACGGGTGCAAATGGAGAACCCATTGCTGTACCTTGAATCTGATGAAAATTTTGATTTTCAAAATAAAAATAATTATTCTCTAAACAAAACATAATTAAATCTAAAATATAATGAGTAAAAGGAGTATTACCCGTCTGATACAATAATGCCTCTAATCCAAATACATGTTTAATATTGGTGTAAAGACTTTTTACATCTAATGTAACCCAATACATATTGTCCTTCCATATAATATTCTTTATTTTATTCAAGAAATCAAAAGAATCTTGAATATAAGAAGGAAGTTGTTTAGCTTCTTTCAACAGTATACCATGCAAAATAACCCCTAAATTATGCAAAAAATATTTACAGGCTGAGACAATAGGACGACCTGGTGGATTGATGATATCCTTGTGAATTTTCGGTAAACAATAAAAATATGCTGGACCTGTATCATCACATAATAACTTGTTGTTAACATCCTTCTCACACCAGTATCCCAGTCTCAGACCGCTTTGAATTAACAAAGCATAATTTTTCTTAGCTTGCTCTATCAAATCATTACTAACTTTCTTATATACTGTTTTAACTTCTAATAATTCAAGACACATCTTTAAGTATTGGGTGTAATGCATTATTATGATTTTGTTCCCCTTATCAGAGGGTTTAATAATCAACTCTTTTTGTCTAGAAAAAATAATCAAAGCTAACCATTCCTTTTTGATAAATTATACTTAACTTGTTTCAAATCAAAATTTATAAATAACATTTCATATTCAAATTCAACCATGGACTGAAATTTCTTAATTCTTTCATGTACAAAAGGTGGCATAAATTTATTATTATTCCCCACTACAGAGGTATCAATTGTGCAATAAGCATTCAAATCATTATTACATGAAATGTAAGAATCAAATGAGTCCATATCAGAAAAAATATTCATCACTACTAAAAGTATTGTCACTACATACATTGCTTGTAACATCAGAACCAGCATGATATTCAAAAAAATACCACAACTGCATTTTCCTAATTACTTTAAACAACTCAATTTTACATTCATGTAATTTTGGTATAACAGCTGGTACAAATTTTAATCCAAAATTCAGAACAGAAAAAAACACAAGTCTTCAATCGTACAGCCAGATAAATTGATCACATTATTAATACCATTTAGTCCTTTTGTTATTCCGCCACTGGCGTTGTTGTCCCCCTTTATACTGTTCATGTTCCGGATAGCTTCTCTTTTGTTGTCAATTATTCTCTCCCTGATAACGAAAATTATCATGGAAGTATCGTTCATTATTGGGTGAAGAAAGAGGTGGAAAATCATTCATATCTCCATTTACACTATAATGCCTACCGGCATTTCCGATCGGTGTTTCTACGCTGTTATTACTAATAAGTCTCTCCCTCACCTTACCAACCACTTCCTGAAAAGGTACTGACAAATGTGCATTCTGATTGGATGGTCTAAAAAATGCAGTTCCTTTTTCAAAATCTCGGAGGTCTCTCTGAATTTTATGCATTTTTTGTTCAAGCACCTTTTTCTCACAGATGTTTACTTTTTCTCTGATATCCAACAAACAAGACTCAAAATGGCTTCTGTCTAAAGCAGTCACCAAATTGGAACAAATGTTCGCAATATCAGTTTTAATATTAGAGAGCTTATTCATGTCCCTTTCAATAAGTATGTTTAACCATTCTCTTGAGCAAAGGTGCGCTGCCTTTTCCCACCTTTGCTTAAAAATTCTATCATTTAAACATGTTGTATCGAAAGGTTCAGATGGAAACTTAATGGCTCTCAAACCCCGAGGTATGATATCCAAATCCAAATACCTCTGCAAACTAGTGTAGTTGTAATACGTAGTCATTTCTTTATTCATAAGATTATTTAACTTGGATATCAAAGTTTTTACCTCCACCGGATAATCCACTGAGTGTTTCCCAACATTAGCAAAAGGATTACTAGCACGCCAACTGTGCATTTCTGCCAAAATACGTTCCCAAATTGGAGAAGAAGAATTGTCATTATTACCGATAATTCTCTCAGTTCGATCTCTATCTCGTTCTGAAGTGGAACTCAGAAAGCCATCCATTGTTGTTTGAGAGGAACCCACATTATCCTCTCTAAAGATACGTGGTATAGTGGTAGCAGGATCACTGGCCATAAATGATGAAATACAACACAAAAAGTAGCACCAAAGCACAAAATTGCTTCACCACAAACGAAAAACAAGAATCCGAGCAGTCAGACAGTTTATTTCTCTAGCGCCTCGGCCACAATCAGCCTTCAAGGAGTAACAACTACTACATTTTACACAGTATATATACACAGTCAGCTACCAATTAATAAACAATCAATTAATTAAACTAATTAAAATTTAAAGTCACATAATACAAATTAAAGAATTCTTTTCCAACAAAATTCCACATTCAAACCTTTAGGCATCAAAGTATTATATTTTAGAATAAAAATAGCCTCTTTTCTTAAAAGCATAAATTTAACTTTTTCTTTATCAAAATCATCTGTTAAAATATGTCCCAAAATGGTCACTTTTAAGCCCACAGAACTACCATTGTGGCATTCTTTAAAATGTTGGGCCACAGGACTTTCATCTTTATTTGTCCGAATATCCCTTAAGTGTTCCAACAGCCTCACTTTAAACATTCTTTTTGTTTGTCCAATATAAAATTTATTACATCCACATTTTATAGCATAAATAACCCCCTCTGTTCTACAATTGTAAACACCATTGGGTATAAAGCGAATGTTATTAATACAAGAAAAATAATTCACTGTGTACGAACATACACTACATTTCCCACAAGGCTTCATGCCCTTAACATAAATTTGTAAAGGAAGTCTGACCTCAGGTCTAATAAATTTAGTGTAAATTAACATATCTTTAATATTCCTTCCCCTTTTATAAAAAGAAATTTAATTTCTTATTAATTAAACCTGTCAATTCAACAACATTTCTCAAAAATTCCCAAAAATATAAAATACACTGTATAATATTATCATTAAGAACATTATATGTGGAAACTATAAAAAAATTATCTAGATCTATGCTATTTGTCACTATATTAATATTTTTATTCCTAAATAATTTAATTTTTCTATTATTATTACATCTAATATCAAATACCTTTTTAATATCTTTATCAACTAATCTAACATCATATTTCCTATTGATAAACATATTCCTAGTCTGCTCAATTTCTTTCATAAAATTATTTTCTTCATTGCACAATCTAGATATTCTTAAAAATTCTCCATAGGGCAATGAATCAATAGTATGCCTAGGGTGACAACTAGTGCCCATTAAGAATTCATTAACTGATTCAAAGTTTCTATGAATACTCGTAATAATATTTTTTTCCTTTTATTCCACATAAATTAATATCCAAAAATGAGACTTGTTGCCCATATTGTAAGCCATCAAATAATATATTAAATCTGTTCACTTGAATTTCTTGCACAAAATTAGATACTAAGTGAAAACCACCTTCGCATAAAAATATTAAATCATCTATATATCTAAAATAAAATTTAACATAATTCTTAAAGAAAAATTTACTATAAATACATTCCTTCTTAACTAAACCCATAATAATGTATTTTCTGAAGAATATGAAGTCTGAAATTCAAGTACCTGTCATTATTTAGTGAATTCAATCCTTCACTGATTTGCCACAAAAATCCAGAAAACCACAGATTTTATGAGGAACAGAACAGAACAAAAATATGAGGCAAAAAATTGGAAAGTGATGGTGGGCAGGGACTTTAGGCTCTTGTTCCCTCTACCCAAGGAACAGGGTTTGAGTCTGAGTAACTTTATTCACCACGTATATTCAACTGGTGCATTACACACACACACACGCTCATGCACACACATACACACACACACACACACACACACACACACACACACACACACACACACACACACACACACACACACACACACATACCGTTCCTTGTCAGCAGCATTATAATACATAATCATTCCTGTACTTACTTCTCAGCTGACTAATAAAAAAAGTATTTCGGCTTTTCCCACTTTCCTTTTTAGGTGTCGCCACAGCGGAACTCCGGTCCGCTCATGATTGGCAGTGGCTTTTTACAGTGCCGAGTTGCCAGCCCGATGCCCAACCTTCAAAGAAGGCATGCCCATTCACGCTCACACCTACCTGCACGTATTTAGCATCACTTGACCATGGGGAGGACATGCAGACTACACACAGAAGGCGCTCCAGCCGAGAATCGAACGGGAGAAACTCTTGCTGTGAGGCAACACTAACCGCTGCACCACCGCGGCTTCTAATACATGCACAAATAAATAATGGAACAGCTTGTTCCATTCCTTCTCAGCAGCATAATAAATAACCAAACAGCTTGTTCCGTTCCTTCTCAGCAGCATAATAATACAATACCTCCTCAGGAGTGTAACTATTCCTGCTTGCAGCTTCCTTTCTAAGCTTGTTACGTATGGTACCTCCTCAGCAGCGTAATAACCTAACCGAACCCTTCTCAGCTAATTGTTCCATTCCTGCTTGCATAAGCTTGTTCCATTCCATGGAACCACCATTAACAGCCTCACAGATTGGCTGGATCAGCCGGAAATGCTCACACGCATGTTATGTTGAGTCCTTGAGCTCAATTCCAACAGGCTTTCAGGCTGTTCACAGAGCTGATGTCATTGTGCACATGATGATGTCAGCTAAAAAAGCGAAAACAAAATTAAAAAAAAAAAGCCGGGAAATTTGGAAATTAAGGGGTGCCACTCGGGAATCATGGTACCCCATTAGTTGGACCTCAAAAACTGAGAAATTCAGTACAGTTGAGAGGTTTGAGAGTGACAGCATTTGCAAAATGAGAAACACAACTAACTGAGGCAAGTATGAATGAGGAGTGAGGAATGACGGGAGTCCAGATGTAGTGGGAACTCCTTGAGAGACAGTAAGCTAAATTAAGCAGATAGTTGCAAAACAAAGAGAAAGCCATGGACATAGTCAGTATTTTAAGAACTGTACACCAGCTTACAAATTGTTACTACCATAGTAAGAAATTTCTAAATTTCTGTTTTTTCAATAAATTTGAAACTGGGACCTTTGTTATCTGCCCCTGTGCTGGCCAGCACATTGCTAACTTAAAATTGGTGCATACTTGATTACCTCCACACACAGAGTAACGGGGGGGGGGGGGGTAGAATTATCAGAGAAGGTGTTCAGAAATGATTCTGTTGGTTTGCAAATACACAGACACAGGCATAGAGAAAAACACACACACACATACACAGACACAGGCATAGAGAAAGACACACATACACACACACACACACACACACACACACACACACACACACACACACACACACACAGTGGCATTTTTAATTGCTGGTAAACTGGTCAAGCCTTCCGAATACATGAACCCTCCATCTGGAACTCACTAGCTGCAGTTTGTTTTTATATCAACAGTGAATTCATTACTCAATAACAGCCAGCATAAGCAGGAACAGCTGATAAGAAAAGCAATCATCTATGGCAGATTCCACGCAGCTGACCTCTAAATCTGATCTTAAGTATCTTAAAATGTGTTCGGTTACAGACCATGTCACTCTGGCAAAATTTATGTCAGTGCAGTGGGTTATTTGGTCCATTCATCATATAAACAAATTGTTGGCTACTTCTAGTGTAACATGTACACTTTTAATTAATTTTTTTGGCTTTATAGTTATAGATGTCTTATTAGCAACAGATTGTTGTCTCTCTCATTAATCTATTTTACTGTAATTCACTTGGAATTCTCCATGAGTAGGAGTCATAAAATTAAAAATTAGCTTTTCCTTAGGGTTATACAAAAGACACGGCTTTGCAAGCTGGCACCTTATTTCTGGCATGTTTAAAAATCATGCGATGTTCTTTCACAGGTAACTAATACCACTACTTCCTGACCTGATTTTTTAAGATAATGGATTGAGAGAACATAAACCTGTTAATGTACATTTCTCCAATTCCTTGCGTCTATTTTTCCATAAAAATAACTCATTCAAAAGATCACTGACTGATAGTTTTCCTCTCTTACAAATGTAGGCACAGTTCAAGAGTAACATTTTTAAATACTTTTGTTCCATCAAGTTCCCCATCCGAGTCATACTGCTTATCTGTGTTGCCCAGCAACGATACTTGTTTACTAGGCTTGCAGAATATATTGTGATCCTCCAATACTTCCTGTAGTAACAGACTACAAATTATTAACCAACATACCACATATTACTGCCAGTGGAAGTTTCTGCACTTGATGACTCCACATCTTTTAGCAGTGCAGTTTCCTTTGTGGTACTGGTTCTTAACTTGATTAGCGGTTTATATATAAATACTACATATAATCCAGTGATCACTAGGAAAACTTACTGTTGCCTCTTATAAACTTTACATAAAATGAAGTATATTCTTCCATGTTATTAGATATAGGTAACCAGGAATAATAGATTAAATGAAAGCAGACTCAGTAATAGTGAGCCAGACATGTCATTTCCTGTAAGACAGAAAGACTAGTTTTAGTTGAGAACAAAATGGGCTGGGTGGGTGTGGTTTCTTGCTATCAACTTTAGAAGATACACGTTTATGATGTATAGTCTGGGCCTGAAATGTTCTGTTTGCTGGGCCTACCATGCCTACAGTTGTTCACCCAAAGACTGCAGAATACAGTACAGTACACTCAAAGTGCAAGATTGACCAAAAAAGAAACAAAAAGTTGTTGTAAAATAAAGCAAAACACAGAGCAATATAATATATTTCTGTATAAAAAACAGAGAGAGAAATAAGAAAAAAACAAAGGTAACACTGATTATGCACCATTTGAAAAAATGTTACAGTACCTGATGCAAAGATGAGAAAAACAGAGCTCATACAGTACAGACTTAACAGCAACTAGTATGCAGTCAGACGTATGATCTGTATGGTAACATACATCTCACTGTGAGGTGCCATCTGAGATATGAAAAGAAGTAAAAAGGGAATGAATGATGTCCTGAAGAAGGCAGTTTCATGAAATAATGATGTATTGGCATTTAGATGCATGTAAGTAACTCAAATGAACACATAATGGTCCCGATGCAAGAAGTGCCAATGTCTAATTAGTCTGCTAGCCCCCATGTGATTGTCCACCAAGACCCCTTATAATTTCCTTAGCCAGTTACAAACACCTTCAGAACTTTCTGATGATTTTCAGTGTAACACAACCTCAGACAATTCATTTCAGGGCTTTACTTGGCTCTTGTTAAAGTAACATTTCTGAAGTCTGACTTGAAATACCTGTCTTACTGGTCTTATTGGTGTTTTTAAGCACAGAAATCAAAATTAATATATAAAATATGGAACAGGCTGCTTAAAATGGATTTAGTAACAAACTGCAGTAATACAACTTCAGTGTTATTTGGAAAACAACAAAAGTTTCAAAACAGTCCCACATCATGCACCACTGACAGAAAGGATACACTCCTTGTAAATATCGCAAAGCAAAAGTAACTGTGAATTAAGTCTGACCAGTCCTTGAATTTCTCAGTACACACACACTCTGAACAAATAACTCCAGAGGCCCTAGCCAACCACAGAATAGCTTATAAGTAGTCAGTTATATTACCCCAGGATGCTAGAAAGGCTATAAACAATTGAAATGATAAAGCCCATATTGGAATACTGTTTGACAGTTCTTACCTTAAATTTTACACACAACATATAAATTGCTGATTTATATGCCTAGTTGGCTCCTGTGTGCATTACCGTCCTGCACTTCAATATGCTAAGTGTCTGAAAACTCATAACACCTAAACATTACAGTGAAAGATATATGCCCTTTCCCCACTGTAGTGCGATCATGGAGTTAGAATATATAGTTGGGGGGTGGGGAGCACAGCCCCCAACATAAGGGGGTTGTGGGGGGGCAGCCCCCTACATAGTTTCGGTAAATATTGTTTTTTGCAAAGAATTATTCATTGCAGTTATAAGTATAAATGTGTATGGTTTAAAATGCCTGACATATGTTGGGGGGGTTCTGCTCCCCACACCCCACTAACTATATATTCTAACTCCAGGATCGCACTACAGTGGGGAAAAGGGCATAATCCTTGAAATTTCATGTTTAGGTGTTATGAGTTTTCAGTCAAATGGGTTTTCAATGTTTTGAAATTTCGGTGTTATGGTCTCAGTCAAATGAGTTTCTATCACATGAACTTT